>NC_057402.1:17839848-18144009 GCF_019320065.1 Cervus canadensis | reverse complement strand
TTTTTTTTTATTAGTTGGAGGCTAATCACTTCACAACATTTCAGTGGGTTTTGTCATACATTGATATGAATCAGCCATAGATTTACACGTATTCCCCATCCCGATCCCCCCTCCCACCTCCCTCTCCACCCGATTCCTCTGGGTCTTCCCAGTGCACCAGGCCGAGCACTTGTCTCATGCATCCCACCTGGGCTGGTGATCTGTTTCACCATAGATAGTATACATGCTGTTCTTTTGAAATATCCCACCCTCACATTCTCCCACAGAGTTCAAAAGTCTGTTCTGTATTTCTGTGTCTTCTTTTTCTGTTTTGCATATAGGGTTATCGTTACCATCTTTCTAAATTCCATATATATGTGTTAGTATGCTTTAATGTTCTTTATCTTTCTGGCTTACTTCACTCTGTATAATGGGCTCCAGTTTCATCCATCTCATTAGAACTGATTCAAATGAATTCTTTTTAACAGCTGAGTAATATTCTATGGTGTATATGTACCACAGCTTCCTTATCCATTCATCTGCTGATGGGCATCTAGGTTGCTTCCATGTCCTGGCTATTATAAACAGTGCTGTGATGAACATTGGGGTGCACGTGTCTCTTTCAGATCTGGTTTCCTCAGTGTGTATGCCCAGAAGTGGGATTGCTGGGTCATATGGCAGTTCTATTTCCAGTTTTTTAAGAAATCTCCACACTGTTTTCCATAGTTGCTGTACTAGTTTGCATTCCCACCAACAGTGTAAGAGGGTTCCCTTTTCTCCACACCCTCTCCAGCATTTATTGCTTGTAGACTTTTGGATAGCAGCCATCCTGACTGGCGTGTAATGGTACCTCATTGTGGTTTTGATTTGCATTTCTCTGATAATGAGTGATGTTGAGCATCTTTTCATGTGTTTGTTAGCCATCCGTATGTCTTCTTTGGAGAAATGTCTGTTTAGTTCTTTGGCCCATTTTTTGATTGGGTCATTCATTTTTCTGGAATTGAGCTGCAGGAGTTGCTTGTATATTTTTGAGATTAATCCTTTGTCTGTTTCTTCATTTGCTATTATTTTCTCCCAATCTGACGGCTGTCTTTTCACCTTACTTATAGTTTCCTTTGTAGTGCAAAAGCTTTTAAGTTTCATTAGATCCCATTTGTTTAGTTTTGCTTTTATTTCCAATATTCTGGGAGGTGGGTCATAGAAGATCTTGCTGTGATTTATGTCGGAGAGTGTTTTGCCTATGTTCTCCTCTAGGAGTTTTATAGTTTCTGGTCTTACATTTAGATCTTTAATCCATTTTGAGTTTATTTTTGTGTATCCCATATACTTTAAATCATCTCATTTTGCTTTTTGGAACTTTCTGAAATTAAAAAGAAAAAATTTTTTTTCATCCATGGTTGGTTGAAAGTGCAGATGCAGAACCTGCCAATACAGAGGCTAACTGTATAATATTAAAATATTTTACATATGGTTTATATATTTTTTGTTTGCAATACCAAGAAAACTTTACAATTAATTGTCAGATTTTTTCTAAAAACTAAATGGTACTTAAGTATAAAATAACAAAAATTCAAAGAATTTGTCACCTAAATTTTGGAGAATAAATAGCATATATTTGATAAAGCTCTAAACAGAAACAATAAAAATATTGTAATCTCTGTTTATAAAGTCAAATGCATGTAATAAAGTTGGTCAGCAAGTTCAGGCACTAGGATAATGAAAAATTTCTTAATAATCTCATCATTGGTATCAATAATGTGCTACAACAGAACTTTGTATCTCTGGTATTACTAAGCATTTTTGAAAGAAAAGACCAGCTCCTCATGAACTAAGATAATTAATGGTAATCAATTACAACAACTATGGATGAAGTTCACCCTTCTTTTTTGTTTTTCAAGTAGAAATGTTTCCAAAAGAAATAACTGTGATTTTTAGTACCTCATCATTTGAATGATATATAACAAAAGTTAATTTAGGAATATCAAACTTTATAGAAGAAATATTTATATATCAAAATAATTAATTTGAAGTTACATAATCATCCATATATGGGATTCTTAGTTATTTAAGAAAGATTATCATTTGACATACTTCTAGAGTCTACTAGATTCTTACTGATTCAGCTTTAGGAAACATCATTTATGTTTCTAGTATAGATAGATACAGTCACTAACCTTATATAGTTCACTATGCAGTGGGAGAGACAGATTGAGCAATGTGACCCATAGATACCAGTGAAATGAATGAAACATTATGGGGTCAATTGGATTGTATAAAATCATTAAGACTGGTTGGAAACCAAGAAGTTGCTATGATTTTGTAAAATAATAGAAATTTTTCTGTCCTTAAAGTAGAATTTCTTTTGCAGAAAAAGAATTGTGCCTACAGGACATGTATTGTCCTTTAATGAATAATGACCATAAAGCTTTTTAACAATCCCTTCAGCTTGGCCAAATTTTATACAGGCTTCTACCTGACTCTAGGACCCTGATCCCATTTTTCCTAAATCCTTACTTTAGAAAACTTGCAAGTTCCTTCTCTGCCCTTAGGAGATTTAACTCTTTTTAAAAGCTTCTTACCAGTTTTATAACTCATAATTGTGTTTTTTCAAGAACCCTGGAGCCATCCTTTGAAATGTAATCCTCAAGGGAAATACAGCCTTAACTTTCAGTCTCTGTGGAAGAAAAGGATTGTAAATTCAGGGGAGCCTTGCTCTAGACTATGAAATGCCTTTTCGGGTACCTATCATGAAGATAGCAGAAAACTTATTTTTTATCTGGATAAAGCCAATTAGCACAGATGATTGCTCTACCACAGCTCTTAAACCTCTCCCACCCTTTATTTCAGTTTCCAGACCTGGCCTATGCTCTCTTCCTTATTACTAGCAATAGTATTAAAATATAATCAACTTCTGTTACTCACCTTGTATATCAAAAAGTTTTCTTTAGCAATAGGATTAGCTAGTAAAGTGCCAAATATTTTTCTTTATGTTGCTGTACCATCTCATCCTCGTCTGCCCCTTCTCCTCCTGCCTTCAGTCTTTCCCGACACCAGAGTCTTTTCCATTTAGTTGGCTCTTCACATGAGGTGGCTAAAGTATCGGAGTTTCAGCTTCAGCAACATTCCTTTCTATGAATATTCAGGGTTTATTTGTGTAGGGTTGATTTTTTTTTTTTTTTTTATCCTGGCAGTCCAAGGGATTCTCAAAAGTTTTCTCCAGCACCACAATTCAAAAGCATCAATTCTTCTTACTGCTGAGCCAGCATAAAAGTTTATCTAAGTCAAAATTCTTTTGGGTTATGTTTGATTATTTTCTGAGTGGAGCTAATTAAATTTAATATATAAGTAACTTAATTAGTCCTCCACTATTTTAGCATTGTGGTACCATATTTCATATTTCCAGGTCTCCATTATAAAACCCATTTCTTCTCACTACCATATTATCTTTAGAGATGAAAAATAAAATGTAAATTGAGACTAAATTGGGCTGCAAATCAAGAACATTTCAAGAAAAAAGAAATGTATTTATATTTCAGTTAGTACATTAAGAAGCTACTTTGTTGGAGCAGACGATATTTTATAATACTCTGAAATATGAGTAATGATATACCCTAAGAAATCTGAAGTATAATATGATTTTTAATATAAAAGTACTTCAGAGAAAACAAAATATTATAAAAATGTTAAGCATTATTACTATTCTGAACCTTCTAATACTGTCTTCCTCATTTATTAATGAAACTGTACACTATTGAAATGGTTTTATTTTTAATAAAGCCTCACAAAATATGAATGTCTTTGCTTCCGTTGGGGGATTATCCACACTATCAGGCACAGCTATTTGCAGCTGAGTGACCAAGCAAGAGTCTGGCTCCATTTTTTGATGTCTACCTGCTAACGACTTTTAAGCATCACCCTCCCCTATTCCTGGTGTCCACATCTGGGCAAGCTAGTAAGAAAGCCTCAGTGCTCTTTCCTTTGACGCCTGCAGGAAATTCAAACGACACAGGCCTCCACCTCAGCCCTGTCCCATCTCAACCACAGTAAAAACCCCTGAGCCAGCCTCCTTCCTTGGCTCTCTCAAGACATTTGAGACCTTCCTGAGAGCCCTGCCCTGTAATCTATCACCACTCTTGACATCCGATTCAAAATTTAATGGAAGTGCCCACTGCAAGTGCCCCCTCTGCTTTTTCAGGGTGATTTTAGCAGAGTTTGACTCAGGCAAGACCTAATCTATGGAGTAAAACAACGCATCAGCTATATGTTTGGTAAATAACCAGAGAACTGTTTCCCCTTTTATTACTTTGGTTTCATACAAATGTTCAGAAAGTAATTTACACAATACCTGGAATATCATTTTTAATATTTTGCATGGAAATAAATAGGTCCCAATAAAGTAAGCTAAGACTAAAAAAATCTGCACGATTTAGAAAACATGAAGATGTTAGTTTCTACTAATTTTGAATATGTAAGATATTAAAATATTGATGCATACATAAATACCTTAATTTATCTAAATAACTTTAATGTTCAATGTTAGCTAAAAAGTACTTGAAACAATACATATCTAATAATCAACTTTCATTGACATAACTATTTCCTTCATATGCTGTTATGTGTTTTTATCTCCATAATGCAAAATAAGCAATGATATACATCTCTGGCTGCAAAAAATTTAGTGAATATAATGGCTTCCTTTTTTATGGAAATACTCTTTCCTGAGGTTTATGAAATGATAATAGCAATTACTAGGTATAATGTTCTTTTATAAAACTTTCAGTAACTTTGAACAAGCCAGCATCTTTATCTGTTAAAGTAGTGAAATAATAATTGTGTTCCTTTACATTTAAAAAGCTGTAAATTGCCTCTCTCAGAATAGTTTTAGACTTTTGTGCAAATAGAATATGTATTTATGTATTAAAAATTTGTCCTTATGAAAATGTTAGTTGCAGCACATACTAGATAATAAGGTTTGAAATCATAAATAATCCAAGTTAAGTGATAAATGTCTAGAAGATTTAAGTACTCTAGGGGAAAAGATTTTTACCTTAAATGACAGATAACTTTTTAAAAATATTTTATTTCAATATTATTCATTTATATATATTTTTTTTTAATTTTAAAGAAATATCGGAATTCTTACAATGTCTATGGACAGATAGCTTCTAGTTCTGGTTAGCACTAACCACTTTCAAAACTTAAGTTGCAGGACTTGAGCACAAATATTCTGCATCGGGTTCTCATCCCAGGCAGGCAGATAGAATAATAGTTTTTTAAAAATGGTCACAAGTTCATTTAGCCAATGGTAGTTTCCATAGACTAAATTTTCGTCTCCTGTTCGAATTTTTATGCTAAAACCCTAACTCCTGATTTGATAGTATTTGGAGCGGGGTGAGGTGGGAGGAGTTCATGTGAAGTCTCCCATGAAGGAAATTAGTTCCTTATATAAAAGACTTCAGAGAGCTTCTTCACTCATCCTGCTGTGTGAAGGCACAGCAAGAAGTTGGCCATTTATGAACTAAGAAGTGTGCCTTAACCAGACATTGAATCAAGATGTGCCAGCTTCTTCATCTTAGACTTCCCAGAACTGTGAGAGATAAATCTCTGTGTCTTGCAAGTCATCCATCCTGAGGTATTTGTGTTACAGCCGCCTGAAAAGGCAAGACAGTAGTTGCTGCTAGAAGTAGGTTTTGCTGTAACAAGTAACTGAAAATGTGGAAGTGGCTTTGGAACTGGGTGATGGGTAGAAGCTGGAAGAGTTTTGAGGTACAGGCTAGAAAAGTCTACTTTGCTATGAACTTTGAACAGACAGGTAAAAGTGATTCTGTTAAAAGCTCAGAAAGAAAAAATTGAGCTGTAGAGAAAACTCAGTCTTCTCAAAAGTAACAGTTACGAAGTAATCACAAACAGAATGTTGGTAGCAATGTGTGCCATAAAGGTCCATATTGATGAGATCTCAGATGAACATAAAGTATTAGTTGCTCAGTTGTGTCTGACTCTTTGTAACCCACCAGGCTCCTCTGTCCCTGGAATTCTCCAGGCAAGAATACTGGAGTGGGTAGCCATTTACTCTTCCAAGGATCTTTCCAACACAGGACTCGAACCCGAGTCTCCCACAGTGTAGGCAGATGGAAATAGGGAGCATGCTATTTGAAACTGGAAAAAAAGAGTCACCCTTGTTGTAAAGTGGCAAAGAACTTGATTGAATTGTGTTCATATTCTAGTATTTGTGGAAGGTAGGACTTGTGTGCAAGTGACGAAGTTGTATATTTTGCTGAGATCTCTAAGCAAAGAGTTGAAGCTGTGACTTGGCTCCTCCTGACTGCTTATAGTAAGAAGTGAGAAAAGAGAAATGACTTAAAGATGAAGTTGCTGAGCAAAAGGGAAGCAGAACTTAAAGATTTGGAAAATTCTCAGCCTATCCATATGGAAAAAATGAGACCACTATGGGTATGTTCAAGCTACTGCTTGATAGAAAGATTAACGTGGATCAGCCATCTCAACAGAAATCGGAACTATTTTCCAAAACAATAGAAGAGTGACTTGGAAGGCAGTTGAGAGAACCTCAAGACTGCCGCTCCCAGTATTGACCTAGAGTACAAGGGCTTATAAGGACAGAATGTTTTCAAAGAGGGGAGGAGGGGTGCATCTCCAGTTCTGGTAGGCTAGGATGATTCCACCTACTGGCGCACAGATGGGAATCCCACAGAAGCTGTGATGTGGACTGCAGCCAGTAGAACTTTGAAGGCATGTCTGCTTTTACTCAGATTTCAGAGGATGGGACCACATATTAGAGTCCCAGACTCCAGATCCCCATCCAGCTCTAGAAAACAAGAACATGGAGCCATTTTTACCCTCTAACTCAGGCTTTGGAAATTTTTATTTTTAAAGAACTAGATTAATATATTTTTAAAGAACTAGATTAATATCTAGTTCTTTAAATTAAATTAAATGTTTTGGTTTGGCATCCATATCTTTACCACAGCTATACACCTCTGTCCTTGTAGTGAAAAGTAGATTTGACAATAAGTTAATGAATTTCATGGCTGTTTTCCAGTAAGAATTTATTTATAGAAATTTAACTACTGTCCCTATATTTGAACATTATTTAAATTTCACATCATAAATATTACTTTTTACTCAACCTTTTAATTATATCAAACCTTGCTAAAAAAAAAAAAAGGTGGCTAGCCAGGTTTGGCAACAGGGCTATAATTTGCTGACCACAGCTCTAAGTCATAGTTCTTAATCCTGTGTCATAATAAAATCAGCAAGGACCCTCCAAGATTCATAGATCCTTGGGGTCCCAAACCAATTACATCATTAATTAAAAAGGAGTGTCATGTATTGACAAGGTTTTAATACTCTCTGTTGACAGAGAAATGACATATAAGCTGAGGTATTCTTTTTTGCTATTTTCAAACATTCTTCCTAACTACCACTCTTTTGGATTCATCTGGCTTTCCTGGGACAGAGTTCTGCAGCATTTAATTTTTTTAATATTTTCTTTATATATACAAGATTACATTTTTGCTATACTACTTATTCATACATACAGAAGATATTCGTTTATTTAATTTTTAAAAGCTTTCAGTTCAGTTCAGTCACTCAGTCATGTCCAACTTTTTGTGACCCCATGAACCAAGCATGCCAGGCCTCCCTGTCCATCACCAACTCCTGGAGTCCACCCAAACCCATGTCCATCAAGTTAATGATGCATTCAAACTATGTCATCCTCTGACGTCCTCTCCTCCTCCTGCCCTCAGTCTTTCCCAGCATCAGGGTCTTTTCCAATGAGTTGGTTCTTCGCATCAGGTGACCAAAGTATTGGAGTTTCAGCTTCAGCATCAGTCCTTCCAATGAATATTCAGGACTGATTTCCTTTAGGATGGACTGGTTGAATCTCCTTGCAGTCCAAGGGACTCTCAAGAGTCTTCTCCAACACCACAGTTCAAAAGCATCAATTCTTCGGTGCTCAGCTTTCTTTATAGTCCAACTCTCACATCCATACTTGACCACTGGAAAAACCATAGCCTTGACTAGATGGACCTTTGTTGGCAAAGTAATGTCTCTGCTTTTTAATATGCTGTCTAGGTGGGTCATAACTTTTCTTCCAAGGAGTAAGTGCCTTTCAATTTCATTGTTGCAATCACTATCTGCAGTGATTTTGAAGCCCCCCAAAATAAAGTATGTCACTGTTTCCACTGTTTCCCCATCTATCTGCCATGAAGTGATGGGACCAGATGCCATGATCATAGTTTTCTGAATGTTGAGCTTTAAGCCGAGATTTTCACTCTCCTCTTTCACTTTCATCAAGAGGCTCTTCAATTCTTCTTCAATTTCTGCCATAAGGGTGGTATCATCTGCATATCTGAGGTTATTGATATTTCTCCCAGCAATCTTGATTCAAGCTTGTGCTTCATTCAGCCCAGCATTTCTCATGATGTACTCTGCATATAAGTTAATAAACAGGGTAATAATATACAGCCTTGACACACTCCTTTTCCTATTTGGAACCAGTCTATTGTTCCATGTCCAGTGATAACTGTTGCTTCCTGACCTGCATACAGGTTTCTCAAGAGGCAGGTCAGGTGGTCTGGTATGCCAACTGCTTTCAGAATTTTTCCACAGTTTATTGTGATCCACACAGTCAAAGGCTTTGGCATAGTCAGTAAAGCAGAAATATATGTTTTTCTGGAACTCTCTTGCTTTTTCGATGATCCAACGGATGTTGGCAATTTGATCTCTGGTTCCTCTGCCTTTTCTAAAACCAGCTTGAACATCTCGAAGTTCACGATTCATATATTGCTGAAGCCTGGCTTGGAGAATTTTAAGCGTTACTTTACTAGCGTGTGAGATGAGTGCAATTGTGTGGTAGTTTGAGCATTCTTTGGCATTGCTTTTCTTTGGGATTGGAATGAAAACTGACCTTTTCCAGTCCTGTGGCCACTGCTGAGTTTTCCATATTTGCTGGTATATTGAATGCAGCACTTTCACAGCATCATCTTTCAGGAATTGAAATAGCTCAACTGGGATTCCATCACCTCCACTAGCTTTGTTCGTACTGATGCTTCCTAAGGCCCCCTTGACTTCACATTCCAGGATGTCTGGCTCTAGGTGAGTGATCACACCATTGTGATTTTCTGGTTCATGAAGATCTTTTTTTACAGTTCCTCTGTGTATTCTTGCCACCTCTTCTTAATTTCTTTTGCTTCTGTTAGGTCCCTACCATTTCTGTCCTTTATTGAGCCCATCTTTGCATGAAATGTTCCCTTGGTATCTTTAATTTTCTTGAAGAGATCTCTAGTCTTTCCCATTCTATTGTTTTCCTCTATTTCTTTGCATTGATTGCTGAGGAAGGCTTTCTTTTCTCTCCTTGCTATTCTTTGGAAGTCTGAATTCAAATGAGTATATCTTTCCTTTTCTCCTTTGCTTTTTGCTTCCCGTCTTTTCACAGCTATTTGTAAGGCCTCCTCAGACAGCCATTTTGCTTTTTTGCATTTCTTTTTCTTGGGGATGGTCTTGATCCTTATCTCTTGTACAATGTCACGAACCTCCATCCATAATTCATCAGACAGTCTGTCTATCAGATCTAGTCCCTTAAATCTATTTTTCACTTCCACTGTATAGTCATAAGGGATTTGATTTAGGTCATATTTGAATGATCTAGTGGTTTTCTCCACTTTCTTTAATTTAAGTCTTAATTTGGCAGTAAGGAGTTCATGATCCAAGCCACAGTCAGCTCCTGGTCTTGTTTTTGCTGACTGTATAGAGTGTCTCCATCTTTGGCTGCAAAGAATATAATCAATCTGATTTCGGTGTCGACCATCTGGTGATGTCCACGTGTAGAGTCTTCTCTTGTGTTGTTGGAAGAGGGTGTTTGCCATGACCAATGCATTCTCTTGGCAAAACTCTATTAGCCTTTGCCCTGCTTCATTCTTTACTCCAAGGCCAAATTTGCCTGTTAACTCCAGGTGTTTCTTGATTTCCTACTTTTGCATTCTAGTCCCCTATAATGAAAATGATATCTTTTTTGGCTGTTAGTTCTAGAAGGTCTTGTAGGTCTTCCTAGAACTGTTCAACTTCAGCTTCTTCGGCATTACTGGTCAGGGCATAGACTTGAATTACCATGATGTTGAATGGTTTGCCTTGGAAACGAACAGAGATCATTCTGTCGTTTTTGAGATTGCATCCAAGTACTGCATTTCGGACTCTTTTGTTGACTATGATGGCGATTCCATTTCTTCTAAGGGATTCCTGCCCAATTCACCCATTCCAGTCCATCTTAGTTCACTGATTCCTAGAACATCAATGTTCACGCTTGTCATTAATAGCTTTATTGAACATAATTTGATATATAAAAACTGCACATATATAATGCATACAATTTGATGAATTGGACTTAAGAATATACTCATGAAACCAAAATCAAGGTAAAAGGTATATTCATCGTCTGGTGGGCTACAGTTCATGGAGTCGCAAAGAGTAGACATGACTGAGAACATGCACATACATACACCAAAAGTTTCCTTGTGCTTTTTGTGTGAGAGATAAGAACATTCAACATGAAACCTACTCAACAATTTTTTAAGTGCAAAAAATCATATTCTTAACTCTAGGCATTGTGTTTTACAGTAGATCTCTAGAACTTATTTCATCTCGCTAACTTAAAAGTTATTCTCATTCATTTAAAATTTCCTATTTCCATTATTTCCTGGCCTCTGAAAACAATCATTCTATCCTCTGCTTTAATGAGTTTGATTACTCTCAAACTGTGTGCTCGGTGGCTAAGTAGTGTCCAACCCTTTGCAACCCCGTAGACTGTAGCCCACCAGACTTCTTTGTCCATGGAATTTTCCAGGCAAGAATACTGAATTTGGTTGCCATTTCCTCCTCCAGGGGATCTTCCTGAGCCAGGGACAGAACCTGCATCTCCTACATTAGGCGGATTCTTTACCACTGAGCCACCTGGAAAGCCTTCGATTACTTTAGTTACCTCATATAAATGGAATTGTGTAGTCCATGCCCTTCTGTGACTGGTCAACTCAAAATGGATTAAAGACTTAAAGGTAAGACCAGAAGCAATTCATTTTTGCAAACTTCATTGTATTATCATTTTCTTTCCAGCATGCATGTAAAATATATGTACATACACGCATCTTGTTGTTTAGTCACTAAGGTATGTCCAACTCTTTTATGACCCCATGGACTGAAGCCTGCCAGGGATTCAGTCTGTTCATGGGATTTCCCAGGCAAGAATACTGGAGTGGGTTCCCATTTCCTTCTCCAGGGAACCTGATGATCCAGAGATGAAACTTGTGTCTCCTGCTTTTCAGAAGGATTCTTTACCACTGAGCCAACAAGGAAGCCCCTATATACACGCATATATTATATATAAATACACATATATATTAGGGAGTTTATTTCCTTTCAAATTTTGTTACAATACTTTTTATTTTTGAAGAATTTCTCAAAATTTGCCTGTGCCAACGCCATTCATCTTGTTTTACTTCATGGTTTTTAATTCATTATTTTTCTCATATCACTTTATCATTTCTTCAGATTATTCGTGTAGGTATTATAGACTGTTTAGTTCATATTCTATGTTCAGTGTTCTCTTTTTGTCTAGTTTTCATTACATTTTGCAAAATAAAAGGCAGTAGTAAGAAGAAACATTAAATAAAGTAATTGTGAAAGAAATGTCTGTTTTACTTGTTCAGCAAGCTACTTATTCTTTTTGTTTTATTTTTGAAAATTAGTCCAAATGGTTTTCTCTGATAAATCCTATACAGCAAAACAGAGAGCAGAAAACATGGCTAGAAATACTTTAGACACATTATAATTATAAAAGAATATCACAAATTTTAAAATATGAAGTAATTTTGAGAACATCAAAATAGTTAACTTTCTAAGTTTGCTTTGGTCTCACCTGGTAAATTACTTTTGAAAGTGAATTTTCTCTGACATCTTTCCTTTTATTCTCATGCTGTAAAATATTTTTAAAAGGCATGTATGAATGAGAAGACTTTTATCCTCAGATTTGCCAGTAGAGAGGAAAAAAAATCCCTTCTCTTCATCTTCAGTATACATTTGGTTACAGCTAGAATTTGCATCTTAATCAGGCATCACCCCTAGGAAAATCTATTAGAGATTTATCTTGTGAGTCTCTGGAATGGAAGGGATGTTTCATTTTTATTTCTCTTGCTTTTCCTGGAACTGGTGTTGTGACTGAAATTGTCTTTCTAGAAGTGCTCTGTTATATTTACCACAATAAAATGGGCACATAAAAATGAAAACAAGACCGAACAACAGCAACAAAAAAATATAAGCATTGCCTCCTTGGATATTCTTTCATCTTCACTGTGATAATTCCTAAGACTCATTCCTATATTTTTTCCTACTTCTTTTACAGTATTTCACTTTCTCAAAGATATGTAATAAGAGCTACTCATTTTGTTTGTTTGATAGATAGACTTTATGCCTAACAATTGCTATAGAGTAGACAAATGCAGTGTGGCAGTGTGGGGCAGTGTGAATATCAACTATTTTCTACTTTATTTTTTTTTTTTAATTTTTATTTTTTTGGTCATACATTGATATGAATCAGCCATAGATTTACACGTATTCCCCATCCCGATCCCCCCTCCCACCTCCCTCTCCACCCGATTCCTCTGGGTCTTCCCAGTGCACCAGGCCCGAGCACTTGTCTCATGGATCCCACCTGGGCTGGGGATCTGTTTCACCATAGATAGTATACATGCTGTTCTTTTGAAATATCCCACCCTCACATTCTCCCACAGAGTTCAATAGTCTGTGTCTCTTTTTCCATTTTGCATATAGGGTTATCGTTACCATCATTCTAAATTCCATATATATGTGTTAGTATGCTGTAATGTTCTTTATCTTTCTGGCTTACTTCACTCTGTATAAGGGGCTCCAGTTTTATTTTCTACTTTAGCTCTGTTGTTGAACTTCGTCAACCCATTCAGTCTTCTCTAGAGGTAATTTCTCTATGTTTCTGGAAATAGTTGATTGATACCTGATTTCTCTAATGTCACTTTTATGAGTATTTCAAGGGAGACACAGCAAAGAAAGAAGGAAAGGGAGTAAACTGTTGCTAGCTAGTTAATATTTTAATGTGAGACAATAATTGTGTTTTGTTTCTTAATGGGAATGATGAGTCTTTCTAAGGTAACAAATCACACAGAAACAAAGAATAACACAATAATAACTCAGTAATAACTCTGGGATTAAGAATATGCTATCTCTCAACAATAATAATGAAAAAGGATAGAAATATTTCACTCTTAAGTGAGTTTTTAAAAAGCAATATGACTGGTTCAAATGAATTCTTTTTAACGGCTGAGTAATATTCCATGGTGTATATGTACCACAGCTTCCTTATCCATTCATCTGCTGATGGGCATCTAGGTTGCTTCCATGTCCTGGCTATTATAAACAGTGCTGCAATGAACATTGGGGTGCATGTGTCTCTTTCAGATCTGGTTTCCTCAGTGTGTATGGCCAGAAGTGGGATTGCTGGGTCATATGGCAGTTCTATTTCCAGTTTTTTAAGAAATCTCCACACTGTTTTCCATAGCGGCTGTACTAGCTTGCATTCCCACCAACAGTGTAAGAGGGTTCCCTTTTCTCCACACCCTCTCCAGCATTTATTGCTTGTAGACTTTTGGATAGCAGCCATCCTGACTGGCGTGTAATGGTACCTCATTGTGGTTTTGATTTGCATTTCTCTGATAATGAGTGATGTTGAGCATCTTTTCATGGGTTTGTTAGCCATCTGTATGTCTTCTTTGGAGAAATGTCTGTTTAGTTCTCTGGCCCATTTTTTGATTGGGTCATTTATTTTTCTGGAATTGAGCTGCAGGAGTTGCTTGTATATTTTGAGATTAATCCTTTGTCTGTTTCTTCATTTTCTATTATTTTCTCCCAATCTGAGGGCTGTCTTTTCACCTTGCTTATAGTTTCCTTTGTAGTGCAAAAGCTTTTAAGTTTCATTAGGTCCCATTTGTTTAGTTTTGCTTTTATTTCCAATATTCTGGGAGGTGGGTCATAGAAGATCTTGCTGTGATTTATGTCGGAGAGTGTTTTGCCTTTATAGAGAAATGCAAAGTTCAAAACCACAATTGAGGTACCATTACTCGCCAGTCAGGATGCTGCTATCCAAAAGTCTACAAGCAATAAATGCTGAGAGGGTGTGGAGAAAAGGGAACCCTCTTACCACTGTTGGTGGGAATGCAAACTAGTACAGCCGCTATGGAAACAGTGTGGAGATTTCTTTAAAAAACTGGAAATAGAACTGCCATATGACCCAGCAATCCCACTTCTGGGCATACACACTGAGGAAACCAGATCTGAAAGAGACACGTGCACCCCAATGTTCATCGCAGCACTGTTTATAATAGCCAGGACATGGAAGAACCTAGATGCCCATCAGCAGATGAATGGATAAGGAAGCTGTGGTACATATACACCATGGAATATTACTCAGCTGTTAAAAAGAATTCATTTGAATCAGTTCTAATGAGATGGATGAAACTGGAGCCCATTATACAGAGTGAAGTAAGCCAGAAAGATAAAGACATTACAGCATACTAACGCATATATATGGAATTTAGAAAGATGGTAACGATAACCCTATATGCAAAACAGAAAAAGAGACACAGAAATACAGAACAGACTATTGAACTCTGTGGGAGAATGTGAGGGTGGGATATTTCAAAAGAACAGCATGTATACGATCTATGGTGAAACAGATCCCCAGCCCAGGTGGGATGCATGAGACAAGTGCTCGGGCCTGGTGCACTGGGAAAACCCAGAGGAATCGGGTGGAGAGGGAGGTGGGAGGGGGAATCGGGATGGGGAATACGTGTAAATCTATGGCTGATTCATATCAATGTATGACAAAACCCACTGAAATGTTGTGAAGTAATTAGCCTCCAACTAATAAAAAATTAAAAAAAAAAAAGCAATATGATTCAACGATATAGCACATTACATTAAAATCAAACATAAATAGTCCTCAGTTTTCACATGTATTTTCCTAGAATATTCACCATCATCCAAAAAAATTTAAAGTGTGGGATGATGTTGTTTTCCTGTATTTTCTCCTTAAATAAACCTGAGGCTGTTTTACTAAAAACTTATTAATATATGTTTGAAAATACAACTATATTCTCTGCCATGGTCTGCCCATTTAGTTATCCAGACACCTGTGTTCATCCTTCTTCTTATTAAAAGAATATACACAACCAGTTCTCAAACAAGGCAGACCTAGTGTTTCATCCAGCTTCTGCATCCAGGTCTATATCTCTATGGAAGGTGCAGCCCTCCCCATTAGCAACTTTCCTGAGGTTCTGGGATCTATAAACACTGTGGGCAGAGCTGCCTGCTGTTCACCCTGGGCCTTAGTTCTGCTTTCTGAGAGCTTTTCTTTGTCACTCTTCACATAAAATGGGTAATAGAACATACACCCTCCTGAAGACTGTGGACTTTCCAAAGTTTTCTACTTGGGGTACAGTATTAGAGAAATATGAGTTTCTTTACAGGAAAAATAAGCTTCAATCCACATTTCAATAGAAAAACTTCCTTTCTTTCTTTGAGAATAGGTATCAGTTATTCATTAAATTGAATGTAATAAACCCTCTTTCTAAACTAACCTGGCTCAATTGTTTGCTTGTGGAGACTCCAGGGATTGGTTGTCAGTGTATATTAAATTGGCTGTGTAACAATGCCTCTTGCTGTATTTGTGTGTGTGTGTGTGTCTACACAAAATACACACATGTATGAATATTCTGTCATTTATAGTTATGTATACATGTATATATTTGTATAGAGATAGATATAAAGACTGGGAGAATTCAAAACATTTTATTTTGATGTTTAACTTTAATTAAAATGTTCTTTTTCTGATTTGGCATTTAATGCCTAGAACAGGCTAAAGTATCTAGGTAATGAAAAGGTATTTACTTCTTGACCAAGAGATTAAAGCTAACAGTTCTTAGGTATCTTCTATCACTAAAAATGAGAAGTTGAAAAATTTCCTTTGAATCACTTTCATTTTCTTCTTTTAAGTAAGAGGAAGCAAATGACATAATAATGTAATTCACAATTTTTGCACGTTATAACATTCCAGAAAGAAGGATTTTCTGAAAAGAAACATGCATTTTGAACTGTGAAGAATTTTTTGCCATCTAATTAAGAATCTCAGTGAAAGCATAAAAGCAGAAAATAGAATTACTTGTGTACTTAAAAAATAATTAACTTAATAATTAAAGCTTTCTTTCTAATTTACAGATTAATGTGTCATATTCATATGCCATTTTACATGAATTATAGAGCACTTTTAAACATAAAATACAATGACTTTTCCTAAAAATTTGGAGTGAAAACAGTAAGAAAAACAAATCATTTACATACATTATTCAAAATATATTATACATTATGAATTATTCATTATATATTATTATCAGTTCGGTCACTCAGTTGTGTCCTACTCTTTGCGACCCCATGAACTGCAGCATTCCAGGCCTCCCTGTCCATCACCAACTCCGAGTTCACCCAAACTCATGTCCATTGAGTCCGTGATGCCATCCAACCATCTCATCCTCTGTCATCCCCTTCTCCTCCTGCCCTCAATCTTTCCCAGTATCAGGGTCTTTTCAAATGAGTCAGTTCTTCACATCAGGTGGCCAAAATATTGGAATTTCAGCTTCAACATCAGTCCTTCCAATGAACACTCAGGACTGATCTCCTTTAGAATTGACTGGATGGATCTCCTTGCAGTCCAAGGGACTCTCAAGAGTCTTCTCCAACACCACAGTTCAAACGCATCAATTCTTCAGCACTCAGCTTTCTTTATAGTCCAACTCTCACATCCATACATGACTACAGGAAAAACCATAGCCTTGACTAGATGGACCTGAGACTTGAGAACCCCATGAACAGAATGAAAAGGCAAAAAGATAGGACACTGAAAGATGAACCCAGTAGCATAGGTGCCCAATATGCTACTGGAGATCAGTGGAGAAATAACTCCAGAAAGAATGAAGGGATGGAGCCAAAGCAAAAACAACACCCAGTTGTAGATGTAACTGGTGATAGAAGCAAGGTCTGATGCTGTAAAGAGCAACATTGCATAGGAACCTGGAATGTTAGATCCATGAATCAGGCAAATTGGAAGTGGTCAAACAGGAGATGGCAAAGGTGAGCGTCGACATTCTAGGAATCAGAGAACTAAAATGGGCTGGAATGGGTGAATTTAAGTCAGATGACCATTATATCTACTACTGTGGGCAGGAATCCCTTAGAAGAAATGGAATAGCCATCATAGTCAACAAAAGAATACGAAATGCAGTACTTGGATGTAATCTCAAAAATGACAGAATGATCTCTGTTCGTTTCCAAGGCAAACCATTCAATATCACGGTAATCCAAGTCTATGCCCTGACCAGTAACGCTGAAGAAGCTGCAGTTGAATGGTTCTATGAAGACCTACAAGACCTTTTAGAACTAACAGCCAAAAAAAGATGTCCTTTTCATTATAGGGGACTGGAATGCAAAAGCAGGAAGTCAAGAAATACCTGGAGTAATAGGTAAATTTGGCCTTGGAGTACAGAATGATGCAGGGCAAATGCTAATAGAGTTTTGCCAAGAGAACATACTGGCCATATGTTATTATGCATTACTCAAATAAGCAATGAAGGCCAACATACACTAAACAAGTTGGTTTGCTAAAGATGGCTAATTTTTTCACTGTGTTCATTCTGCATTGCTCACATGACCATCCAACAAGAATAAATTCACAAACTTCCCTCCAACTGAGTATGACCATATGACTAAATGATGGCAAATGAAATACTGACCAAAAGATATTGTGATTCTGATTTGTACTCTTCTATGGAAGAAGCTTGTCTTTTCATCACTTTGAACTGTTTCTTGTCAATTGGAATACCAGTCACATATAAGCCTTTCTGAAAATATAGATAAGGAAGGATGAGCAGAAAGATAGAAGCATTTTGTCACTTTCATATTCAATGTAGCTAATTTTAATTAACATGTTTAACTAAAATAATAGTTAATAAAAATGGCATGTAAAATAAGTAGTTTATTTAATAAATTTTGCAAAGTGCATTTATACTATGATTTCCATTAAACTGAACAGTTTAAAGGCCATAGCAACATGTTAGCAACTTTTATAAAAATTAAAGAAAAAATGTATCTTTATTTGTAATATATAAGATTTCATTTTAAAGATGATAACATTTTCTGATGTTTTTTCTGCTGATGTTTTCACATTTTTGTTATATGCAATAATAGCATGCAATAGATTGCAAATATAGAAACTAAGTTAATGGGAATAAAAATATGCCCCTGGTTATGGACTAGAGAAACAAAGTGAAATATTCATGAAACAATGGAAATACTTTCAATAAGATAACTTACTCTTCATGCATATTTTAAAATCCCTTGAAAGTTTGGAAACAATTCCATTCAGAACTTTGTTTTTTTTCGCTTTGAGCACTGATTAAGTCATCAGAGGGAAAGGGAAAACACCCAACTGAGATTTAACAAGACAGGGGAAAAAATTATATTTAAATAGTGGAAGTGATTCTAGACTCAAGTAATCAGCTGGTAGGAAAGCACATAAATTAAAGACATAAGCAGAAATAAAATTTGAAGCACATCTTAAGGAGATAATTTTAATGTACAAAACTCATTTACAAAACAATTTGTACTTTCAGTCATTTCAAACTGCTACTATATTTACCTCAGTAGATAATTACTCCTTAAGAACACACATTGTTAGCCATTGGATCACATTTTTATTAGCCCAAACTTCTCTTTTTGCTTCTATGTACTCTTGTTAAGTACAGTTAAGTTTATGAATAAGATGGAAAACACGAAGAAATCATTCTTATAAAAGTATTTCATGTAAATTTCCTGGAGGAAAAAGAAATGTCATTTCCATTAAACCTTTGATCTAAAAGTCCAGATACTCCATTAACCAAAGAATGATGGCTATCAGGTATTGGCGAGACCTCCACTCCATAGTTGAGAAATATTTTTCATACTTTCACCTGGGTAAGGTTATGTTCGCTGATTGATAAACTTTGATAAAATATTATTTTCTTTACTTTCTTTACTTCAGATTCTTTTAAGGCTAATTTGAAAAGATATTTGACAGACATTAATTTACAAATAATAATGCGTTAGTGCTTAGTCACTATGTCATGTGCGACTCTTTGCGACCCTTTCAAATATAGCCTGCCAGGCTCCTCTGCTCATGGAATTTTTCAGGCAAGAATACTGGAGTGGGTTGCCATTTCCTCCTCCAGCAGATCATCCAGACCCTAGATGGAACTCTTGTCTTCTGTGTCTTCTGCATTGCAGGCAGATTCTTTAACCACTGAGCCATCAGGTAATGCATTTAAGAGTAACTCTTAATGAGTTAAGTTGAGTTCAAGTTCAATATAAAGGTCAACTCTGAATATTCCCACAACAGTTTCATTCTAAATTAATAGTGTTAGGAGTAAGTCCACACAATCAGTGGTGATATACAATATAATGCCAAATATAATTAAAAAGCAATTAAAAAAATAAAAACACTCTCACCTTCTTTGTCATTATGAAAACAATACACCTATTTATATCAAGGTCTAAATTACATGGCTGATAAGAAATGATGAAACATAACAGGTAATTTTATTTTCCCTTATTTTAAAAAATTAATTTACATTTTAAAATATAAACATAAAATTCAAGAGTGTTCATTTAATATATGTTAGAGTTTCAATCTGTGTTGTGCTTTTAAATGGAAGTGTTGATGATAATAGGGTGGTTGAGAATTTGTAGCTGACAGCAAGCGATTGGTTCTGTTCCAATTGATTTTATTCTTAGTAAGATCAATGTTTGTTTCTTGCTTTTATTGTACACAGGAAAAGCAGACAGTGATGAATCACATGAATGTCTTCCTGATTTATTTATATAACCACCGTCAGTACAGCTGGTCAGTTGTGCTAGCTGACCTATTTGCCGTCCAAATATTTGTGCTCTCTTTTCCAAAGGATTAAACCATACAGGTGAGAAATTGTCTTTTACTCTGAAATCGAGCAGCTGTAAAATATCCAAAATTCTGAGGCTGTATCAAGGGACTGAACTCAATGGGTTGATACTGCAGAAATATGTCCTGCTATTTCACTCAGGCATCTACCAGGAGACTGCTGTTTTTCTAGTATACATTCTCCAGCCAGACTCAGCAATTCTGAAGTCAGAATCCTGACAGGCTCTAACTAAATTTCCTCACCATCTGTGTTTTCTGAAAATGATATTTCTCATGGAAAAGACTTCCTTCCCAGTGATTTGAGTCCTGAACTTTGGGGAGCTGATATTCACAGAAGATTGGGTAAAAATCTATGAAATGCATTAGCACAAATTTCTTTTCAAAATAGAAAGATGTTTAGAAAACATTACATTATTAAGATTTAATCATGTAATAAAAAGCAATAGCTTTCTTTTTAATTATAGATTTCATTAGGTAACCACCATATGAAATTAAATGTAATGCTCATTCTGGGAAATACAGAGGAGAAAGTAAAAGAAATAAGTGAGGGGGGAATAAAAAGTATTTCTCTTGTGATCACATACTTATGTTTAAGTGATGGTCCCTTCATTGACTGTTTGTGTAGATTTAGCTAAGTGGTTTAATGTCTTTTACTATTAAATTTACTCATTTCCAAATGGTAGTAATAATATGTGAATTCTTTATTGTGAGAAATGTTGTTGTTTAGTTGCTAAGTCATATCTGACTCTTTTGTGACCCTATGGACTGTGGCCAACCAGGCTCCTCTGTCCGTGGGATTTCCCAGGCAAGAATAATGGAGTGGGTGGTTGCCATTTCCTTCTCCAGGGGCTCTTCCCCACCTAGGGATCAAACTCTCATTTCTTGCACTGGCATGAAGATTCTTTACTTCTGAGCCACCTGGAAAGCCCAATTGTGAGAAATAGACACATTTAAAACATCCAACACTTCAAATAGATGGGGAAACAGTGGAAACAGTGGCTGACTTTATTTTTCTGGGTTCCAAAATCACTGCAGATAGTGATTGCAGCCATGAAATGAAAAGACGCTTGCTCCTTGGAAGGAAAGTTATGACCAACCTAGACAACATATTAAAAAGCAGAGACATTACTTTGCCAGCAAAGATCCATCTAGTCAAGGCTATGGTTTCTCCAGTGGTCATGTATGGATGTGAGAGTTGGACTGTAAAGAAAGCTGAGCACCAAAAAATTGATACTTTTGAACAGTGGTGTTGGAGAAGGCTCTTGAGAGTCCCTTGGACTGCAAGGAGATCCAACCAGTCAATTTTAAAGGAGATCAGTCCTGAGTGTTCACTGGAAGGACTGATGTTGAAACTGAAAGTCCAATACTTGGGCCACCTGATGCGAACAGCTGACTCATTGGAAAAGACCCTGATGCTGGGAAAGACTGAAGGCAGGAGAAGGGGATGACAGAGGATGAGATGGTTGGATGGCATCACGGACTCAACAGACATGAGTTTGGGTGAACTCCAGGAGTTGGTGATGGACAGGGAGGCCTGGCGTGCTGCAGTTCATGAGGTCGCAAAGAGTCGGACACGACTGAGTGACTGAACTGAACTGAACTGAAAACATCCAACAGGGAGCTGGTTGCAGATCCCAGATGAAGCCTGGAGAATGTAAAGATCTATCAATGGAGGTAGATAAGCAGTAAATAGCTGTCTTTGTTAAGAGCAGCAGGTCAGGATACACAGGGACTTTTATGGTTGCTGTTTCCTCTCAACACTAGTAGAAGACAAGGAGTTAATAAACAAACAGTCTATTGCAGAGGTCACAAAAGTGAGAGATACTGAATTCCTGATGTGTGTAAACCAGTGAGCAGGGAATCTGAAGTCCATTTTCAAGCATTCAATCAAGTTTCTTTAGGTCTACAGGGAGGATACCTAAGAACAAGAACACTGCCATCATTTCTCCTATTCATCGACCTATACACAGCAAGACTCAGGAATAATGCATTGTATTTAAACCTAATTAATAATCAGAAATGAATCAACAGAGGGTGTAAACAAAAATAAGAATAGCAAACATTATATTTTAAAATATTCATTAAAGTATATCTGGTAATGGAAAGGTATACCATGCCCCAAGCAAGAATGATCGGTATTATAGAGTTTCAAGTTCTCCCAAATTATTTCTTAAGGGCCCATTGAATGGGCACAATAATTTCACAATTTTAAGGACACAGAAAATCTCAAAGATTCTGAAAAAAATGTTCAGATAGTTCCTTTTTCCATAGCACTAAAAATAAAGAGCTATCAGAATAGAACAAAACGCAGAAAGACCTATCATACAAGTTTCTCAGTGAACATAGTATATAATCTACACATTTAACTGAATAAGTGTAAAAAATTTATAGCATTTCTGAACTTCAGAAGCAGGTTTTAATTTTCCTATATAAAAAAATACATTCACAATAATAGCAAAAAAAGTAGTAAATTTAGAAGATACTTGCTATCAACATATGTTTTAAATGCATATAATTTCATTAAAATAATGCAATGTGGTTAAATAGTTCAGCAGAAAATAAGAGTCTAAAAATATACTGAAATCCATATTAATAAATGTGTTATTGCTTATCCATGGAGGAAACAATAGACTTTTTTTTATAGAACTGCTCTTTCTCAGAAGAATGAAAATTTGAAAGTCATGAGATTAAAAAGGGATAAATTTACCTGCATATAAAGAACAAATTGTTATATAGTTAGAAAAAATACCATGATTGATGTATAAAAATATAAAGGAAAAGAGAAGACTTACAACATATAACAAAGGGATAAATTTTAATCTTGTAACAGATCCAAAGAATCATTAAGAAAAATAAACCAATGGAAAATAATCAAGGCTTCTCACAGGAAGACAGCATCAATTTGATAAAGCTTTTAGCATTAAAATAACACAACTTTGTCAAAGAAAAATTGCTATTTTCCCAAACCCAGATTCAGTGTTTAAGCCATCGTGAAATCAGGAGGGCTAGATCTAGAGCTTTGTAGCCATCCTAATGTCCTAAATTTCCAAAACCCCTTACTCAGTGTCAGCTGCAAATTTTTTGAGCCAGTTGGTTATTGCTGAGATTGGATTCCAAATTTCGATTTTATGGCCAAACTTCTGTGCGTGCTATGTACTCAGTTCCTCAGTCGTCTCTGGCTCTTTGTGACCCCATGGACTGTAGCCTGCCAGGCTCCTCTGTCCACGGAATTCTCCAGGCAAGAATACTGGAGTGAGTTGCCATGCCCTTCTGCAGGGGATCTTCCCACCCCAGGGATCGAACCTGTGTCTCTTGTGTCTCCTGCATTGGCAGGCAGATTCTTTACCACTGAGCCTCCTGGACAGCTCAAATCTCTCTATTTTACTAAATAATAACAACCCCAACCCAATTATTTTGGAAAGAACTGGAAGACATACCCTTAAGGAGTTTGATGAAGCCATCTGCCCTTGTGCATTCTAATGATCAGACTCCCTTTTTTCTTTTTTATATGAAAAGGAAGGGAATGCCCTTGGGGTACTCACCCCAAAACTCAGGGACCATCATTGACCCATAAGGCACTATAGTCATCAACTGGACTTTGTGGGATGAGGATACCACCCTTGCCTTAGAGTCATCACTGTCACTGCCCTTTTGGTTAAAGTCACTGAGAAAATGATTATGTTCCCATTTAACCATTTTTGTGCCTGATGCAGTAGGCACTTCCCTGAATTCTCATCACACTCAACATTTTTCAGTCAACCACGTCACCTCCTATGAAGTTTTGTGTTAACTTCTTCTCCTCTTCTTTCCTAGCAGGGACTTAGCCAAAGAAAGGCCTTGGGCTCACTGTTCTCCACAGTCCTCCCAACTTCCTTTTTCCTCTTAATAAAAGAGCTCTCTTTCCTTTGCTTTGTGAGGACTTACACTTCAACTCTTCTCTTTATCAAACATGAGAAAGTTCTCCACATGTTTAAGAGTGTATGAAGTTACATTGGACCAATCCAAATAGGACAGGATAATCTTTCTGCCTCAGTGTTCATAATCATAATCATATATTAAAATTTCATTATTCTATAAAATGCAATATATCCACAGATTCCATGGATATCTTTGGGAGGCCATGATTTTGACTAAAACAAACATATTCAAGAAAATAATCTGAAAATATTCAAAAGTAGAATGAAAGAAGGGTAATATAATACACACTAAAACACAGAATGAGGCTTATATATATATATATATACATGTATATGAGTAATTGTTAATTCTTATAATTCTGACTGCTGTCAGATATTTCTATATGTGTTATTCCAATGAACCAATGTTATGAATTATTTCATGCTTTAATGGAAAATTTTAAAGTATTATGGTTGAAAATATTCTTGTTTTTAAAAATTCCATTTCACATCTCTTCATATCTGTTCCCCTATTTTATTTTCTTCAAATTACATTACTCTTTGTTATTTTTTCAGACTTTAAATCATTCTTCATGCTCTCCCTTCTTCTAAAAGTTTCTTCCTAATCATTATATATATTTTTTCCTAGTTCCTGACTTACAGTTCTCATTTAAAATTTGTTCTCATTTTTCTTTTAGCTTTTCTGGTACTGTTGAAGCTATGCATAACTCTATAGACTATTCAAAAACATTAATTCTGTATTTTAAAAATTACAGCATTACGAATGTTATCCAAATCACTCAAAGACATACTTTTTTTGTATAAAACTATTTTCTCCATTCTTGGTATTTCTTACTATGTTTTAGTCTTTGTATACACTTCATTGACCACTCTCAATTGGTGAGTTTGGAGGTAAAAATCCAAGTATGTGTTGTCTGGCTGGTATTTTTGTAGCTCATTCTGGAATCAGTTTGCCTGCAGAGATATCCCCTCTGCTGTTGGCCTACCATACGCTTGGCCCTGTCTTTGCAGGCCAGGCCCAAGGATTTCTAATCAGCTCTGTGAGTCAGGAGGAATATCAGTTACACTCTGAATTTCACCAATTGGGAAGCCACTTTTGTCCCATGGATCAAATTCTTTCTTTATTATCTCTAATTGCATTGATATTTGACTTCCATCAATCACTCTTTTTATTTTCCAATTATTTATGAACCCAGGGAGGGAAAATGGTGGATCCCCAACAGACTTCTAAATGTACAAAAACTCATCATGGAGCTGAGACAGAATACTCTATTCTCTAGTGCCTTTTATGTGATCAGGTGTTGAAATAGCTATTGTGTGTGATTTAGAACACTGAATTCTAAAAATGACATTGGCAGTTAATTATTATCTATATTTTAATGAAGAGGCACAAATAATTTAATTTGCCAATAGTCTCAGACATAGGAATAACCAGGGTTCAACTAAGAAGACATCTTATAAAATAAACGTAACTTTTGGAGTAATTTTGGTGCCATCTTCTGTTTATCACAAGAGATCCTGCTATTTTACTGCTTCTGTGATAATTTATACATATTTTTATTTTGCATTTTTTACACTGAGTAAGTACCATATTATTCATAGAAGCTCATTGTATTTGTAACTCAAATTATAGTCAAATAGCAGTTTCTCATTAATTAGCTTTTAATCAGACATCATCTAGCAATTTCTTTTATTTTAGTTGTAAACAGCAAAATTAAGCCTGAACATTTTAATTATAAAAATGCAACTTTGGGAGGAAAAATGGGATAATTTGCATAATTAAAGGAGCTGTTGAGCTAAACCTTCAGTAGGGCAAGTACCAAGGAAGGTTCTGGGACCTGAGCAACAAGAATGTCCATGGATCTTCTCTCCAGAGGACTCCCAATAATACAACTTAAATTCAAACTCTCCTTGGTTATGTTTCTCTTTTTCATGTTTTAAAATTCTGGGACAGAGCATATGATTGATGAAACTTGAATCACACATTTATTTTCCCCTTAACCAATCCATCATGAACATGGGAGAGAAAAGTCCTATGTGCAGATGCACCCAGTGGAGGTCCACTCATGTGCATTGAGGGACATATCCAGAAAAGGAGGACCACTGCAAAAGGCCTGGCATAACCTGTGTTGAATGAAATACCTGCATGAATTATCAGCCAGTTTTTATTTCAGACATAAATAGCATTTAAATCTTTACAACTTTATTTGTCCCTTAAATATTCACTGACATAACAGTGCTATTTTGAAAATCAATTTAACTTACAATAGAAAGGGTACAGTGTTATTAAGACAAATTTGGAAATGCAGAGTAAAGTTCCTACATTCATGGAACCAAGTCAGATTGTCTATTTATGTCTTTAGATGGGCCTATTTCTACATTTTATTTTCCTGTCAAATATTTATAGTGGCTTCAATGTTAATGCTAAGAGTGGCAATATAACTTATAAAAAAAAACTCATTATCTAAGACAACAGACATGACACACCAAAGAAATCTGACCACCTACTTTATATTTTCTCTGTTGTATTGTGCAAAGGCATGGTTAACATGCTCTGATAAGAAATACACATTAAGGTACTCCATAAAACAAAAGGACATGCAGCGTTATTTAGTCAAGGAAATATATGAAGATAATGGTGATATTTTATTTATTATATTAAAGTCTATCCCTTTTATCTTTGGCACCAGAATCCTTTTTTTAACTTTTCCCATATTGGCCACCCGGGTAAAGTAGACGTTATATGAGTGACCAACAAGCTTTGCTGCGGACCCTGCGTATGCTTTCCTTCAACATTTCACATTTTTTATACTCTGCCACAGGTTTTTTACCTAGCTGACGATTACTGCATTAATGGAGAATGAAGTATAACTATCTGAAAATATCTATCTACCTTTAAGTCAGGGGCTTCCCAGGTGGCTCACTGGTAAATACCTGCCAATGCAGGAGATGCAAAAAATGCAGGCTAGATGCCTGGGTTGGAAAGATCCTCTGGAAAAGGAAATGGCAACCCACTCCAGTATTCTTGCCTGGAACATTCCATGGACAGAGAAGCCTGGCGGGCTACAATCCAAGGGTTCACAGAGTCAGACACGACTGAGCACACATGCACCTTTAAGTTATTACTTGAGAATATAGGGCTTTCCTGATGGCTCAGTTGGTAAAGAATCTGCCTGCAATGCAAGAGACCCCAGTTCAATTCCTGGGTCTGGAAGATCTGCTGGAGAAGGGATAGGCTACTCACTCCAGTATTCTTGGATTTCCCTTGTGGCTCAGCTGGTAAAGAATCTACCTGCAATGCAGGAGACCTGGGTTCAGTCCCTGGGCTGGGAAGAACCCTGTCCAGTATTGGGTGGGAAAGCTTCCCACTCCAGTATTCTGGAATGGAGAATTGCATGGACTATAGTCCATGGGGTTGCAAAGAGTCAGACACGACTGAGTGACTTTTGCTTTCATAGGCAAAATTAAAGAGAGACGCACAGTTTCTGAAAAGCCAAACACATTTTTATACATGGCATTAAATGTTTTAATTACTTTTATTTTCCTCTGATACCCAGACCTTTTATAGTATAGAATTCCTGGGAATTGATTATCTTCATAGACACTAATGCATTGTGTATTTCATTTGATAAACACCTATATAGCATTTGCTCTGTGCCAGGTGCTATTTAAGTGTTTCTAATGTATGAGGTAGTCTTATATCTGTTTCATAGGTGAGAAAATTAATGCACAAAGAGCTTAAGTGATTGCCCAAGTGCTGAAAAAAAATGGCTTTGCCATTTATATAGATGTGTAAGACACAAATTAAAGTATGTCTGGAGTCTGGAAGAAGCCATGGGGAGTGAGACTTTGTTAACTTTGTTCAGTTCCTTTATATTTATTTCTCTGTAGGAAAATTATTTTATTCACTTACATAATATTTTAGGATTGTAGTGAATTGTTATCCTTAATGAGATATCCCTCTAAAAATAAATTAATATATCACAGTATTAAAACTCTACTTACTACATTTTTATTATAACAGATGGTGCAAAATACTGATTCATTTTTATGGCAATAAATATAATTTCCCTCCTTATAATAAAAGAGTATACCATTAAAATTGTAATTAAAAAAATAAATGTTATATAGTTAAATGTTACTTTAATTAAAAATTGTTTTGGCTACATCTCTCATTGGCCACAAACTCACTGTTACTTTTTCTTGCTCTCTTGTCTCTTTTTTTCTCTAATGTGGGCAACTACATGCCTAGACACAGTTTTGCTCTTTTCTTTTTGTTTCTCTTTTTAAAGAGTTCAATGATTATTTCCAAATTTATTTATGTTTTAAGACCAAGAAACATAGAGTATTATATTTAAAATCTTCTCTGTTCAATTGTGTAACAAAAAAACTGAATTTCTGTTTCTCAAGATCACCATAAACATTCTAAACTTTCCAATATTTATTCATGAAATTTGTTCGTTGTCTGATGAAAATGTGATTGTGTGCCTTTAGCATCTGAAGGTTTTGCATTATTAGTCCAACTTGACTTCTTTTGAAGAAAATAAAGGTTTATCCCTTAAGGTAGATAAAGGCAATAAGTTGTACAAAAACAGCAAAATGTTTGTGTGCTATTCTTAGAATGATATACTCATGAAACTTCTAATACTTTCTTTCATTGAACATTATCATATGAAATCTAATTTTCTCCTCTTCTGATCACTAGAATTCAATGTCCTCACAAGAAAACATTTTCAATTCCAACCCTATAATTAATAACATGTGAGAGCAGAGCTCAATAGCTGTCAGACTGATAAAAAAATAGACACCTTGAAGTCTCTAATTAAATAAAGCTAGCATAATTTACCAACAGAAATAGTGAATTTTAATTTTGCCAAGAGGTAGCTTTAGGGCATTATTTAATCCAATAGATTGTCATCCAAACAACTATGAAATCAAAGGCTATTAGCTAATATTCAGTGAGAAACTGAAGATTTGAAAAGTTTCCTAAAACACCCCTCAGGTGAAGATTGATGATTATTTTATCTAAACAAATATGAGGGCGATTTATTTTCTTTTAGTGTCTTTGTGACCAGACATCAAGGGCTATGGACTTTGTGGTTTGCTTTCCATGTGAGAAATCTATAGCGAGAAAAACTTAGAAAGAACTGAACTTCTATTGCACTTCCAGATACAAAAATTTCTACCCGACTCATTAGGTAAATATACTTATTATGTGAATCACTGAAGAAAGGCACATGTGTACCCTTACTTTACTAACACAAACTTTTCTCATTCAATAAGCAATCGAGTAAAAACAATAAAAATCAACAGTTGTTTATTGTCAAAGTGTTATTATATATAAAATGCATTTTAATGAACCGTAAAATTATGGTTTGTTATTGTTATAGTACGATTTTTCTGATGACTTGCAAAATAAGAGCCAGTTACTTAAGCATACTTTGAGCATAAATTCTTTGATAGCTACTTAGACTTTTAAAAATGGTTAGTACCTTCAAAACTCTGAAGACTGCTTCAGGAGATGATGGCACCTCTGGCAGATTCTGTTGGCGTGCCACTCATATCCTCTTGGACTTTATAATTTCCAACCATGTTCACTTGACTTCCAACTGCCACCACTTGCATGCCTTTGCACTTGGGCTTTTCTGGCTGACAAAGCCTGCTCTGCCCACAGGCAAGGCATGCAGGAGGCACCAGGAGTCATTACCTTCATACCTCAGAAGCATTCCACGGGAGACTGAGAAATTAGGAAAGCACTCTACTGATGGAAAGTATTTAAAAAAAAAAAATCCCGAGTCCTGACCAGAGTGGCCTTAAAGTTCCCCTCTGCTTGATCAAATTTCACAGTTTTATTCCTTATTCTAGTCCACTGACATTCTTTTTCTTAGTGTATTTACTTGAGAAAATTTTTAATTGTAAATTGGTTTTCTGCCACTTTGAGATTTAAATCTTTTGGAAAGCCTCTTCATAGTTTTAAAACCCCTCTCTGTCTTTGGCCAGGACCTCAGAACTATCCCTCTGAAAGGTAATCATAAGGAAGACAGAGACTCAATCTCTCAGTTTCTAAAGGAATAGTGGAACCAACCTTCAGACGGCAGCCTTGCTTCGAGTTGTAGAATACCTCCTGTTAAGAAGATGGACTTCCCCGGTGGCTCAGGTGATAAAGAATCTGCCTGCAAGGCAGGGAACCTGGGTTCAATCCCTGGGTTGGGAAGTTCCCCTGGAGAAGGAAATGGCAACCCACTCCAGTATTCTTGCCTGGAAAGTTCCATGGACAGAGGTGCCTGGCCGGCTATAATCCATGGGGTCACAAAGAGTCAGACACGACAAAGGGACTAACACTTTCAATGTCGAGAAGATGGGAGGTTTATACTTCATTCCTTTATATGTCTGAAATAATATGCCAAGTGAAGAAAGCCAGTCACAAAGGCCATATATTGTGTATTTCATTACAAAAAATGAAGAATCGACAAATCGAAACAGACAGAAAATAGATGAGTGGTTGCCCAGAGCTGGTTGGCGGGGGTGGGGGTGGGGGGTAGTTGGGGGTGAAATGAGGTCTAAGGTCTATCAGTGAGATGGGGTCTCTTTTTGGGAAAAGAAATGTTTTAAACTTGATTGTGGGAATGGTTGCACAACTTTGTGAATAGATTAGAAACCACTGCATTGTTCACTTTAAACGGGTGAATATATATGAGCTATATCTCAATAAAGCTATTAAAAAGAAAACAAAAAAAAAATGGAAGAATATTTGTTTTTCATTTGGGAGATCACAAACACAGATAACCTAAGGTTTCTCCCTCACCCCATTCTTCAAAAAGCTATTGCCATTTTTTCCTTTTCTTTCTAAAAAATTATTTTGTGATTATTGAGTGCAGTCTGACCTAGCCTTTCTCCTTGGGTCTTCCTTACCTATTTAATGTTGGTGTAGTTTTTGCTTTGACAGCCCCTCAACACAAAAGACACTTGGAGTGGTCACCTTCTGCGTTTGTGAAGAGATGGGTGTCCTTTTCTTCTCATTTGTTTTTTAAGGGACCATATTTTGACTGAATTTTTGACTCAAAAGGGATGTGGGTTCTAAAGTTGTTTTAAAAAGTACTATCATAGAAGATAACATCTTTTCTGCATCAAACCAATTTCCTCATTTCTTTCAGCATTTCTAGTAAGGGGGAGAAAACAAAAGTTTACACTTTGGACATAGAGTATGAGCACTCTGAAAAGAGCTTATTAAAAAAATTTAGATGTGTGCTAATCCAGACAAAAGAAAAAAAAGTAAAAATAAACATGATCCTTTTGTTACTGACCTTTTTTTGGTCTCCAAAAAAGGTCTTTAAAGGGCTTCCCTGATAACACAGTGGTTAAAGAATCTGCCTGCAATGTGGGGGACCTGAGTTCAATCCCTGGGTCGGGAGGATCCCCTGGAGAAGGGAATAACTACTCACTCCAGTATTCTTGCCTGGAGAATTCCATGGATGGGGAAGCCTGGTGGGCTACAGTCCATGGGGTCACAAAAGAGTCAGAGGAGGCTGAAAGAGTTGTCACGGGGAGGGTGCCGGTATGCAGCTCACAGGTCACACGCAGAGCCAAGTGCAGCCTCTCCACACACAGCCCACCGCCATCTTGAGTTGAGTGCATTTCCGCTGGCCGCCCATGGAGCTGAGGTGTCCGACAGCCGTTTGGCACTAGGAACTCTGAAATGTCTGGTGAGAGGCCCTATAAGCATGGGAAACTAGACTAAGCCCAAAGGAAACGAAAAAGGTTAGATTTTACTTTACTACCTAGATTTTTCTCCCTCTGAACTGAGGTGTCTGACACCTGTTTGGCTGTAGGAACTCTGGTCTGAAGTACCAGGTGACAGGCCCTATGAGCAAGCGAAACTAGACTAAGTCAAAAGGAAAATAAAAAGGTCAGCTTTTATTTTTATTACATTGTGCAGACTGTATTTTTATGTCTGGGGAAGTGCTAATAGTCTCCAACTACATGATGTGCATTGATGGTTATGGAACTTTAAAAAAGATGCATGTATATTATTTTAAATTCCTTCAAATCAAAGATGGAGTCTTCCTCCCCTCTCCTAGGTATGAACTAGACTTTGTGATTTGGTTCTAATGAACAGAATGTGGCCAGAGTGACTGATTATAAACTAATGGGCTCCTACCAGACTGCATCTATCTTGGGATACTAACCTTTGGAATCCAGTCACCAGGTTATAAGAAAGCTCAAGCCGTGTGTCAAGTTCAGGTCCTCAACCCACCAAGTTACTGTCAGTCTTTGAGTTTTCCAGTAGGAGACTTAGTTATCATAGAGCAAAGACAAAATTCCCTGAAGTCCTGTCCACATTCCAGAATCACATAGTCCGTGTGGGTTGATTTATAACACTATAGTCTGTAGCAAATTTATTCTGCAACATTATATAAATGGAATATATACATACTCATAAAATAAGACTTTTATTCAGATGTTCCATAAACCTAAGAAAAATGTATATATATATAGCCTTCTCAATAGTGAAAAATATTTGGTAAAGTTCATCAATCTTTTCTTCTTTCTGTATCAATTTATTTTTTTTTATTTTTTTTTTTCAACGTGCTGGACCTCAGTTTTGATGAGGAGATGGTCAATTTATTTTTAAGTAAATTTTTTAGAGAGTTTTAGGTTCACAGAAAAATTAAAAGGAAGATATAGAAATTTTCCCTATACTTCCTGCCCTTTACACATGCAAAGCCTCTCCTCTTAATCAAAGATCCTCAGCCAAGGAGTACAAACATTAAAATTAGTGACCTGCCTGGGAAGACCCAGAGGGATGGGATGGATAGGGAGGCGGGAGGGGGGATCGGGATGGTGAACACATGTAAATACATGGCTGATTCATGTCAATATATGGCAAAAACCACTAAAAAAAATAAAATAAAATAAAATCCCTTGGAATTTCAACAAAAAAAATAAAATTAGTGACCTGCATTGACACCATGATCACCCTAAGTCTATAGTTTATATTACAGGTAAAGGCAGAGGAACCAGAGATCAAATTGCCAACATCTGTTGGATCACTGAAAAGCAAGAGAGTTCCAGAAAAACATCTACTTCTGTTTTATTGACTCTGCCAAAGCCTTTGACTGTGTGGATCACAACAAGCTATGGAAAATTCTTAAAGAGGTGGGAATACCAGACTACCTGACCTGCCTCCTGAAAAATCTGTATGCAGGTCAAGAAGCAACAGTTAGAACTGGACACAGAACAACAGAGTGGTTCCAAATCAGGAAAGGAGTATATTAAAGCTGTATATTGTCACCCTGCTTATTTAACTTATATGCAGAGTACATCATGAGAAATGCTGGACTGGATGAAGCACAGGCTGTAATCAAGATTTCCAGGAAAAATATCAATAACCTCATATATGCAGATGACACCACACTTATAGCAGAAAGCAAAGAACTAATGAACCTCTTGATGAAAATGAAAGAGGAGAGTGAAAAAGTTGGCTTAAAATTCAACATTCAGAAAACTAACATCATGGCATCTGGCCCCATCACTTCATGGCAAATAGATGGGGAAACAGTGGAAAGAGTGACAGACTTTATTTTGGGGGGCTCCAAAATCACTGCAGATGGTGACTGCAGCCATGAAATTAAAAGACGCTTGCTCCTTGGAAGAAAAGTTATGACCAACCTAGACAGCATATTAAAAAGCAGAGATATTACTTTGCCAACAAAGGTCCATTTAGTTAAAGCTATGGTTTTTCCAGTAGTCATGTATGGATGTGAGAGTAGGATTATAAAGAAAGCTGAGCCCTGAAGAATTGATGCTTTTGAACTGTGCTGTTGAAGAAGACTCTTGAGAGAGTCCCTTGGACAGCTCAGGGAGATCCAACCAGTCCATTCTAAAGAAATCATCCCTGAATATTCATTGGAAGGACTGATGCTGAAGCTGAAACTCCAATACTTTGGCCACCTGATACGAAGAACTGACTCATTGGAAAAGACCCTGATCCTGGAAATGATTGAAGGTGGAAGGAGAACGGGACGACAGAGAATGAGATGGTTGGATGCCATCACCAACTCGATGGACATGAGTTTGAATAGGCTCCAGGAGTTGGTGAAGGACAGGGAGGCCCGGCGTGCTACAGTCCATGGGGTTGCAGAGAGTCAGACACCACTGAGCAATTGAACTGAACTATTTGATATCTCACATTCTACTGGTTTGAACAAATACATAATGACATGTTAGAAGGTATGGTAATCCCATGGACAGTGGAGCCTAGCAGGCTACAATCCATAGGGTCGCAAAGAGTCGGACATGACTGAAGCAGCTTAGCACAGCATATAATGACATGTATCAACCATTGTATAATGAATTAGAATATTTTAATGATTATCAAACCAATTAGCACAATTTAATAGCTTATTTACATTAGAAAAGACATAAACAAATGTTTTCACTGTCCTAAAAATCATCTGTGCTTTGCCTATTCATTTTTATGGTTTTCACAGTTTTGCCATTTTTAGAATGTCATATAATTGAAATAATACAGATGTACTCTTTTCAAGTAGGTTTGTGCTTATTTGTCATTTGTATGTATGCAAAGAGCCAACTCATCGGGAAGACCCTAATGCTGGGAAAGATTGAGAACAGGAGGAGAAGGGGGCGACAGAGGATGAGATAGTTAGATGGCATCACCAACTTGATGAACATGAGTTTGAGCAAGCTCTGGGAGATAGTGAAGGACAAGAAAGCCTGGCGTGCTGCAATGCAAAGAGTCTTTGCAGTGCAAAGAATCAGACAAGAGTTAGCAACTGAACAACAATACAATTTATTATTTACTAAATAAGGCCTTAATTTTGTCTTATATGTAGTGTATATATATATACATATATATATATAGTATATATAAGCATATTATATATACAGTTTTATATCAACTATGTTAGTTGTAGACCTCTGTATTTTTGAACTTACATATGTAATTTTATTTTATTTAAAAAATTTTTTTTCATTTATTTTTATTAGTTGGAGGCTAATTATTTTACAATATTGTAGTGGTTTTTGCTATACATTGACATGAATCAGCCATGGATTTACATGTGTTCCCCATCCTGAACCCCCCTCCCACCTCCCTCCCCATCCCATCCCTCTGGGTCATCCCAGTGCACCAACCCCAAGCCTTTGTCTCATGCATCCAACCTGGACTGGTGATCTGTTTCACACTTGATAATATACATGTTTCAATGCTGTTCTTTCAGATCATCCCACCCTCACCTTCTCCCATAGAGCCCAAAAATCTGTTCTGCACATCTGTGTCTCTTTTTCTGTCTTGCATATAGCATTATTGTTACCATCTTTCTAAATGCCATGCATATGCATTAGTATACTGTATTGGTGTTTTTCTTTCTGGCTTACTTCACTCTGTATAATGGGCTCCAGTTTCATCCATCTCATTAGAACTGATTCAAATGCATTCTTTTTAATGGCTGAGTAATATTCCATCATGTATATGTACCACAGCTTTCTTATCCATTCATCTGCTGATGGGCATCTAGGTTGCTTCCATGTCCTGGCTATTATAAACAGTGCTGCGATGAACACTGGGGTGCACGTGTCTCTTTCAGATCTGGTTTCCTCGGTGTGTATGCCTAGGAGTGGGATTGCTGGGTCATATGGCAGTTCTAACATATATAATTTTAAATTCTTCCCAACTTTGACCACTTTCCAGGTGATATAAACTGAACAAGTGTTACATTTTAATCAGGAAAAAACTCAGATCTTAGATATTTTTTAAAAATCATTTTTAATTAATAAAAGGAGGAAATTAACAGCCATAGATATTTTACAGTCAGAAATATTTTAATGATTATCAAACCAATTAGCACAATTTAATGGCTTATTTACATTAGAAAAGACATAAATGAGTATTTTAAAGTTATTGACCTATGCTTTTTTGATTAAGCATGCAATTATTTCTCAATAATTTCTCAAATAAATGAAGATATAAGTCAGGATTGTAACATAGCAGGAAAATGAAATAATTATCACCCCAGCATGAAATTATTTCAAATGATGCTTTTAGAGTTAGAAAGTAGTTCTAAGTGTATTTCAAAGTTTTGTTACAAAATATCATAAACAAGGAAATAACGGTCAAAAGCACTGCCTGTACTGTGCTTTCTTTGTATATTTTAATGTGCTTAGAATGAAAACTATTTCTGTTTAGCTGATCAAAGCTGTTTTGGATTTCTTATTAAGATGGCAGAGCTTCACCTGTGAATTTTTATAGAAGCCTGGGGAAACACTCAGCAGGATCTAACTTTTTGTTGTGGGTAAAAAACATTTTCCTTCTATGTGAAAGTTTGCTCTTTATTTGGCAGACAGAATCCCCTGGTGAGGTGAGTTTTAGTAGAAAAAATACAATAAAACATACATCTTGGGAATGGAAGACTTCAAAGTGAGGAATGCACATTTGAACATTTATTCATTATCTATGTTATCAAAAATAGTGTTCTGCTTTTGAAATAGATGATAGACCCTTAAAAGCATACCTGCTATATGAAGCACTTAGCTTTGTCTTTACTTTAAAGGAGAATTTATGGATCTTATACAATGTTAAGTTCAAAACTCCTGGTTGCATTCTCCTCACTCTATTGTTTAATTTGTATACAGTAATAGCCATTATACAATCTGATCGTATATGTTTGGTACGATAAAATTTAAGACATATAAAATTCACAAACAAGTTACCAAAGATATGCTTTCAGATTCAATGGTGGGGTTTTTTCATTTTTATTTTCAAATGGAAATTTGTTGTAAAAATGAATATATTGTCAGATGCTTAAAGAAGTATTTGTATTATAGTCATGGATGAATATATCCCCCCTAATTCATATGTTGAAGTCCTAACCTTCACTACCTCAGAATCTGATCTTATTTGGAAACAAGGTCATTGCAGATGTATTCAGTCAAGATGAGGTCGTAGCAGAGTAAAGGGTGTCCTAATCCTACATAACTGATGTCCTTACGAAAAAAGGAAATTTGGATACACAGGCAGGGAGGATACCAGGTGAAGGCTGAAATTATGCTGCTACTAGCCGAGAGAGATTGCTGACAGACATGAAAAAGATTCTTCCCTAATGACTTCTCAGGAAGTATGCCTCTGCTGACAACTTGATCTCAGATTTCTAGCCTTCAGAACAGTGAAACAATAAGTTTCTGAGTTTAAGTCATTCAGTTTGTGGTACTTTGTTCGAGTACATGGAGAAAATTAAAGATAGTTAACTAATTTGATAATTAGAAAACTAATTATCAGTAGAATAAAGTAATGATACATGTCAGAGAAAAGTATTCTAACAATTTCAGTTTTACAAGTTTTGAATAAAGGTCAACATCGATAGATCAAGTTTACTATTGATGTTTAATCCAAGACAGTTCTAATAGATAACCGCTTTTAAATTACTATCTAATTATACTCAGACAGCTCTAATACTATATATGCAATTATATTCAGACAATTATTTCATGAGTTCCATAGAAGTACATCTTTCAGGGAAAAAATTTAAGACTTTATATGACTTCTGGAATTGATTTTGATCTTGCTACAACTTTCTTCCCAAATGATTAAGAAATGAAGTTACTTCCATGTTGACCTGTAAAAATTATGTTAAGAATTAAAAAGTACTGATCAAGGGATGAGTCAATCAGCTTCAAAATAATTTAAGGAAAATCAATATATTGATTGAAAATGAGCAGTTCACAGTACACATGAAGATGAATTATTCTGTGTTGTGTGAAATATCACCACAGGGAACCATCCCATTGAGCTCTAGGACTGCTGGGGAGAGAGGAGGATGCCTCCTGGGAACACTGGAGTCTCTATAATTTAGTACAAAATAAAGAATTGATGAGGGACTCAAGTTTCTTGGTGTAAGATATTTCCGTTCTAATCATTACACCATATAACACTTGTTTGCAATTCAGTTTTCCAAGGAAAAAGTGTCTCACCAATAGTTATTCACAACTATTAGATAGGATACTGATAGATACTTGCCCAAATCCACCATCATAAATGCAAGCTTCCCAGGTGGCACTAGTGGTAAAGAACCCATCTGCCAATGCAGGAGATGTAAAGAGACGTGGGTTTGATCCCTGGGTTGGGAAGATCCCCTCGAGAGGGCACCCCAACCCCAGTATTCTTGCCTGGAGAATATATTGGACAGAGGAGCCTGGGGGACTATAGTCCATAGGCTGGCAAAGAGTTGGACCCAAATTAAGCAACTTATCTCACATGCACACACTATTTTAAATGCACTGACAGTTTATAAATGTCACATTTATATAATAGCTAAAATTAGTATATTTCAAATAATTCTGAGACAAGAGGATATTAGCAAGACTTGATCTCTATTCTGCATATGATATTCTCAACAAATACATTGTAGGAAATGATTGCTTTACTAACATAGCTATGCCATCATTTTACTATTCTTAATTATTTTTGTATTATAAATAGAATTCATTACTAAAAAAGAAGTGGAAGAGAATTAGGAGGGCTGGATTAAAAGATAAAATGTCACTACAGTGTTCTCCAAATTATAAAAGGCATTTTTTTCTCTTTTTGTTTTCTCTTTGTACACAATACTTCCTCACATTTTACTTTCTTTCATAAAGATGTTAATAATAATTGCAAAGTGAGTAGTTTTTTTTGTTTGTTTGTTTTTTTACCGGCTCCCTGCTTTTAACATTTCTTTGAAGATCGGAAAGATCCTACTTCTAAAACTTTTTATTTTCTGTCAGATACAGAAATTTCTGGTTATCTACAAATCTGTGCTAAACTTACATTTTTAATCGATGATGCATTGTATACAAAGAAAATAATTTAAAATTACTTTTATAACTAGAAACTTATGCCACTTCAGCCACTGTCTTACTTCAGGATGCAAAAATAAAATGTCATAGACCACCTTAGATAGCAAACTGTTTTTCACAGCTCTAGAAGACTGAGAGGTCCAAGATAGGTGTAGGCAAGACAGGTTCCTGGCTTTCTCCTGGCTTTCAGATGGCTGCCGTCTCTCTGTGCCTCACAGGTGGAAGAAAGAGCTCTGGTTTCTTCCCCTTTTTATATGGACACTAATCCCACCATGGGATTGCATCTAAACGAATCACCTCATAAAATCCCCACCTCCACATATCGTTACACTGCGGATTTGGGCTTCAACATATGAATTTTGGGAAACACATTCCGTCCATAACAGCGAGGGAAATATTTTTTAAATGTTCTTTGTTGAGACTAATACCTTACTAGTAAGATAATATCTATAGTGAACTCATAACTAAAAGTCAAGTATTATAATAATTTTCCAGGCTCTATAGAATGTCTTCCAAATAAGCCTGAAAAATATAAAAAAGATACCCAACTATAATTCTGATGAAAAATATCTAAATTCAATAAAACGAGACATTTTTAAAGTTATTTCCTATTTTTTTTCTTCTGGCTGCAAGACTCCTGGGACACATTAATTTTACTGGAAATTGCAATACTATAACTATGGGGGCTTCCCAGGTGGCATCAGTAGTAAACAACTCACTGCCAATGCAGGAGATATAAGAGATGCAGGTTTGATTCCTGGGTTGGAAAGATCCCCTGGAGTAGGGCATGGCAACCCACTCTGGTATTCTGGCCTGCAGAGTCCCATTGACAGAGGAGCCTGGCAGACTACAGTCCATAGGGTCACAAAGAGTTAGACGCAACTCAAGTGATTTAGCATGCATAGCTATAGGAGGATCTTAAGGGCTCATAAAAAGAAGTTTGCAATTAAAAAATACTGTGATGCCATTAAATTATTTAAAAACTTGCATTCACAGTCATCTACAGACATCCATTTAGGGAATGAGAAAATGTGGTTTAATTGAACTCAAGATACTGACTTTTGTATATACCCCATTTTTAGCATACGCCTTTTATATTCCCTCTTTCTACATGTAACTATTTTCTTTCTCTCAATCTAGAATAATGTATCTTATTATTCCACTATATAATGGATGGTATTTATAATCCTAACTGATTTCTGAAGTAATATATATTGCTACATTTGTTTCACAGGTGTCTAATTATAAATAATGTGTAAAGAACAAACTAAACGCTCTACAAAACTACCATGGCAAAAGTAGGGCACATATGAAAAAGAATTAAATAGAGCAACCATAAAGGAAAAGTTGCAATTTTTAAAATTAAACAACTATTAAATAGTTGAAACAAAAAGACTTCAGAAGACGTATTCAGCAAAAAACTAAACTAGAGGAAATCATTTGGAGTGAAAGAGAGACATGGACAGTCAAATGAGAGGGACAAAAATAACACTCTTAATTTGAGAAGTCTTAAAGAAGATCTTGTTGCAGAGGTATTATTCAAAGACACAATGAGTCAAAATTAACCAGAATGGTTTCCAGAATTATTTATCCAGAATCTTAAAAAAAAAAAAAAAAAAATGGAAAATTGAACATACATACATTTTTGGTCCAGAGTAACTGAAATCCCACGAAGCAAGTGCTGTTTATCTTGGGAATGATCGTAGGAAAGGACAAGTTCCTGCTCCTTGGAGCTATCTGCCGAATCCATGTATCCATTGTCTTTCATGACTTCTGCAGTTTGCTTTCATGGAGGTTATCTCTTTACAATTATCTTCTTTAACCACATCGGAGAAAAGATATAAAATGTGCAATCCCTGGAGAATAAGTAGCCCTCCCCTTCTAATGTAGAATTTAGGGGTTGAGGATGACTTCACATCAGTGTTGGGCTTTTCGGTAGATCTCCTTTCCTAAGAACTTAGATAGACTTTCACTTGTCTTTTTCTTTTCCAAGGAACCACACCTTTGCTAAGAGCTGATTCAGTTCTATACTTTTCTATTTCCAGAATAAACTGCACATGCTTTGAGCCTGTTAGGATTTCAAGGGAGAGCAATACTTTTAGCATTATTTAGTCTTTTTAATATTATATCATCTTTTTACTTAACCATTTACCCAGCTGAAATGATTCACTCATTGCTGTGTAAATCCACTGAGGATTTTTATAATGGAATGGTGGCTCTTTTCTTGATCTAATGCTTGGCACTAAACTAAGCTTTAATTCACCCATGTCACTCAGAGCATTCTTAATTTTATTTTTTTATCAATTGGAGATAAGAAATACTTAAATCATAAAAGTTTCTAAAAATGTGTTATTCCTTTTCATCTCTGCTTAAAAAATATGAGCCAATGAGCCAGTTCTTTTTTGGGGTGTATAAAATTACTTTAATAGCCTATCAAATGCAATAAATAGCATATAACCCACCTTTTCATTTTTAACTTCTTTAAAGTGAAATTTTAGTGAATACACCTTAGACATTCCAAATGATCACATGTTACAATTTTAACACATTTTTTACACTCCGTAATATGGCTAGATATTTTTGACTTTCATTAACAGTTTCCTTAGGCTTTCTGCCTAACCCCCAAAATAGGGCCACATATTTTAATTTTTGTTACAGCAACAACTCACTCTTGGTATTAACTTCAATACTGGATAGTTTATACAAGTTATGTAGCAGTGAAAAGAATGCTAAAATTCCAGCAGCTTACAAAAATAGGTATTTATTTCTCTATCACATTACATAATGTTGCAGATTGGCTTCTGTTCTCTTCATTCAGGGGTTCAGGCTAATGGAACATTGATGAAACAGAATGTCTCATATTTACTCAAAATTTACTAGCCATGCTAGGAAATGGGACTATAAGAAAAAAACTCAGTTAAGCAGATTCATAGTCGATTCTACTTATTAGCATTACCACAATTTGGTTTAAATGTATATAGAATTAAAATATGATAGCAAAATTTCAAAATTTGGAAACATAGGAAAATACTCTAAAGGGTTTTAAGACCGTTATTTGAGAAGTACTAAGAGATCTGATCTAAATTAGAATGTAGTTTGTCAAGAATACCTATTGAATTTGTAAAGTAACTCTTATGATTAATATAAAAGAGTGCATGACATGGGGAATAGAGGGTGAGCTGAGTAATAATTAATATTTAATTACTCTAAAAAAGTAGAAAAGCAATTTTAAAAAATAGTAAATTGTAAAGTATTTGAAGTATTCATTGCATTTTACATTTACTATGCTGATTATTGTGTTATCTTGTTCAGAAAATATATTTTATCACTATGTGTTTTAAAGTTGTTATTTTGATGTTTTTCTCCCCCCACTTATTTTAAATAGAGCAGAATGTTCATGTTTTACAATGTCTCTGGGAATAGGCTTGGTAGTCAGCTACTGAAGGAGGTGTCAAAGAACCAACTATGGCTTCAAATGTCCTGTTTAAAATCCAAAGTCTACAACTTGGGTCCATGTGACCTTAAAATATTGAACACACTATGCCTTGGTTTCACCATTTTTGGCACAGAGAATAATAAGCCTTAAGGGATAAATTTGTTAGGAGTTTTAAATAAGTCATCTGTGATGGTTGATTTATGTGCAGACCTGACTGGGCTAGAGGATGCCCATATAGCTGGTAAATCATTATTTCTGATTATGTCCCTGAGGCTTTTTCAGAAGAGATTAACAATTGAATTGTCAGACTAAGGAGGTCACCCTCAACACACTAATGCACATGAACTTCACCCTGAACTTTTGAGGGCCTGGATAGACAAAAAGGCAGAGGAAGGACAAGTCTGTGCCTTTTCATAAGCTGAGACATACATCTCTGTTGGTCCTTTATTGGACTGGAACCTGGTGGTCCGGAGTCGATGATGAGAGAGTGAAAGAAGGAAAGAGGCTAATATTCCGAGTTACGCAGCCGGCTTTTGCATTCCAGGGAATCAGCCAGAAATAGAGAGATGAAGAGAAAGAGAGGAAGAGAAAGAAAGAAAGAAAGAAAGACATGGGGACCAAAGCTCTGATGGAGCAAAGGTGTTTTAATCAACATGGTGTGGGCATATATACTGTCTTACAAGGTAGTTATTCTCAGCAAAGATAAAGATTAAAATTCCAGGCTTAAAAAAAAAAAAAAAAAATTCCAGGCTTACAAAACACAAGGCGATCCCTATTAAAGAGAGAAGAGGGTACTTATCACCACAATGAGAAACTAACAAAGGAATGCCTGGATTCCTCAGCCCCGGGAAAGGCATGCTTCTCCTCTTAATTCCTGAATATTCAGGAATTAATAAGGGCCAGAGGATTCCTGACACATCTCCTCTAGCCCTTACATATCAGTGCTCCCAGTCCAAGGCCTTCGAAGGCAGATCAGGTCCAATACAATCCAACCCCCAATTCTAGGACTTCTGGACTTGAACTTTCACCATGAGTTCACCTTGTTTTCAAATCTGTGGATTCAGACAGAATTATACCATAGGTTTTCCTCATTCTCCAGTTTACAAGTGGCACATCATGGACTTCCATGACTCAATAATCCTGTGAGATAATTTTTATAATAAATAAATATCTATACTATTGGTTATGTATCTCTAGAAAACATTGACTAATAAAAAATCTATATAAAAGTAATAAACACAAGCTCAAGCATAGAATCAATGATATATTATTAGTTAGAATGCATGGTTTTCCCAGTAGTCATGTACGGATGTGAGAGACGGACCATTAAATAAAGCTGAGTGCTGAAGAATTAATGCTTTTGAACTGTGGTGTTGGGGAAGACTCTTGAGAGTCCTTTGGACTACAAGATCAAACCAGTCAATCCTAAAAGAAATCAATCCTGAATATTCATTGGAAGGACTGATGCTAAAACTGAAGCTCCAATACTTTGGTCACCTGATGTGAAGATCAAACTCATTAGAAAAGACCATGATGCTGAGAAAGATTGAAGGTAGGAGGAAAAGGGGATGACAGAGGACAATATGTTTGGATGGCATCACTGACCTAATGGATATGAGTTTGAGCAAGCTCCAGAAGGTGGTGAAGGACAGGGAAGCCTGGCATGCTGCAGTCCATGGTGTTGCAAAGAGGCGGACACAACTGAGCAACTGAACAACAACAGCAAATTATTTCTGTACATCAAGTAAGTAGGAAAAGTCATTTTCATTGGTGAATAAAAAGCACTGGCTCTGAGTTGTTGAATTAAAAAAAAGAAAAGACAAATCCTGCATTCATTGGTTTACAAAAGAACTGAAGATTGGTGGTCTGAGAAGCAAGTTTTCTAAATAAAATACAATTACATTGAGTTTTCCCTAAGGAAGAGCTTGCCAACAGTAACCTGGACCCACTGTCAGGTCTCAGCCCAGGCACTCTTCTTGGATGGATATAACAGAATTCTTCAGTAAATGGAGAAGACTTTACTCTTTTTAGATTTAGGAAGATATATTATAGGAAACTTCTAATTGTAAAGAATCAAACCGAACAATCAATCACTTATTCAAATTGATAGGAACATCTTCTGTTAATATTCAAAAAACAGATATTGGCCTAAAACTATATGAATTTCCCAAGTTTCATAAAATAAGCCTAATTGTGGGCTTTCTATAATGATAATTCACTTTTGCAGTAAGACTGTTTCTCTCTGACTTTTGAAAATTACTTCTAATTTTAAATGCTTAAAGCCGTGTCTCTGTTTCAGTTAACTGACTGACATGTATGAGTTGTACTGAGTTATGAAATCTATTTATGCTAGACTTTTCATCTGGGCTCTGCTATGGGAATAATGCTATTAAATTGTACTGTCATATTGCTATACAAGACCCTCTCTTTTCTATGTTTAAACTAGTCTTTCTTTGTTTTGTAGGCTGAACTGAAATGTAAGAACATGACTTGAATATTTCATGCTGTACTGGTATGTATAATTCATGATTAAATTCTTCAAAAATAAATAGATAAGAAGTACTGAAAGCTATAAATGAAATATTTTTATACTTAACAGAAGCACTGCATAGAGATCTTTTAAGTCTTGTCTGCCCTGATACCATGAAGAATTATGAAAAATAACAAGCCACTAAAAAGAATCAAACAGAGACAGAGAGGGAAAAAAGAGAAAGAAAGGCAGAGAAACAAGCAAACAGAAAAATAGATAACTTTCCATGTAAATTGCAGAAATAGTTTTCTCATAAGTAACATGTGAAAATGTTAGCAAGTTGTAACACAATATAGTTTAGTCTGTTACTCCTTTCTTTTCTGTTGTGGATGCAAAGTGATTAGTCAAGTTTTTCAAAAAGTATACTCCAAAATATCTTTTAAAAAAACAAAATTAAGGATAACTCGAGTCAGTTCATTCATTGACTTACTTTTTTATTAATTTATTAATTCCATGAATCATTGAGTGATCACATTTACCAAGCTGTCTGGTGGTTGTTAGGTGTATAGCATTTGTAAATGGAGGGGCCATATAACTTATTATCCATACTAGGACCATTTTTTATATACAGGATGTTGAAGAGACAGTTAAAAAATAAATCTCTGGTAAAGCAAGGTATATAAACAATGTATTTACAAGACTTGCTCTTTGACTTCAAGGACTTCATTGTATACTTTAAAATTAACATAAAACTATACTGTGGTGTGACACCTTTTTAATGTGAGTAGCTCCAGTATAGAAGTGTGTATAGAATAGAACTGACCAAGTTGTTTGCGATCACAAATTTTATTTGGCGAAAGTAATGTTAAGCTGAGGAAAGGGTAATATTGGTTAAATTACAACCATATAGTAATTGTGTATCAGACTTAGAAAACACCTAAAAGTAAATCTGAAACCCTCAATCAAATGAAATAGCCAGAATAGGAAGAAGTTATATAATTCCTTCATAAGAAATAACCAGAATTTTTTTGTCTGTGCTTTCCTGCATGTTATTCTATGGATTACTGGCCTTCAATTTCACTTGGTAATCTCTGAACTATCTAATCTCATCATCCTATTGTAAGGTTATTCTGCCTTACCTGCAGTGATGGCTGAAATGCTAATGTTTGAAATATCATTTTCTCATTGGAATTTAGGGGAAAACAGATGCTTTCATCATATAGGGCAATACTATATTTTGTGCAATATCTGCTAAATACTAGTGAATTATAAGGCTGTTTCTCAGTTGATGTTGCTCATCTGCTAAGTTATGTCCAACTCTTTGAGACCCCATGGACTGCAGCACGCCAGGCTTCCCTGTCCTTCAGTATCTCCCAGAGTTTGTTCAAACTCATGTCCATTGAATCAGTGATACCATCCAACCATCTTATCTCTGTCACCCTCGTCTCCTCCTGCCCTCAATCTTTCCCAGAATCAGGGTCTTTTCCAGTGAGCTGGCTTTTCACATCAAGTAGCCAAAATATTGGTGCTTCAGCTTCAGCATCAGTCCTTCCAATGAATATTCAGGGTTGATTTCCTTTAGAATTGACTGGTTTGATCTCCTTGTGGTCCAAGGCACAATAGTATATAAAGCTCTGAAAAGTGATGGATATGTCTAACAAATTGACTGACGTTTTAAGCTAGAACTGTAGCAATATCTCCTACTCTGTCCTATTATATAATGAAGTCTCTGTTTTTGAAAAACACCTTCAGTTAGCTTTTATTAATTACTTAATAAATGTGAATGCATGCATTTGAGTAAAATATTTAAACTATTTGTACGTGCAAGGTATCTATATACTATCTTGAGACAAAAATTTTGAACATAATTTTTTAGAATTTTCTGGAAGTTATATATTTTTCAGAAATGTTATTTAATCTTTAAGTGCTATACATTATATAGGGCTTCCCTGGTGGCTCAAATGGTCAAGAATCTGCCTGCAATGCTGGAGACCCAGATTGGATCCCTGAGACGGGACAATTCCCCTGGAGAAAGGAACGGAAACCCACCCCAGTATTCTTTCCTGAAGAATTTCATGAACAGAGGAGCCTAGCAGGCTGCAGTCCATGAAATTGCAAAGAGTTGAACATGACTGAGCGAATAACACACTATATATCATATATGCATGTATATATCTTTTCTGTTTTTTTTTTTTTTTTATCTTGGAATAAGGAACAATGACTATAAACCCTAGATTGTAGTCATTGCCTTTTGCTAAGTTTGCTCTTTTTTATCAGCAGATTGGATCCCCGTCCATATCCACATCAATGTGGACAAGATTCTAATGTTATTATCCCATATTAGGCATGTCAAGAATTGCAAATGGTCTGAATTTTACCCTATTTGCAAGCTAACAAATCAACAGTCTATTAAAACTAATGAACAATTTCATTCAAGCTGACAAGAAACAGAAGACTGCTGGATCAGAGACAAAATCTACTTACAGCAGAGGTAGGACCCTCACGTTCATGCCAGTCATTGTTCCTCGGCCCGCAAGTCCCTGGTGGGTCTGGATGAATTGGGTACACAAAATTGACTTGTGACACAGCAGCTGAAACCCCAAATTAGTAATTCCAGCCTTTAAAATGGAATGCAAGCAAGCCTGCTGAACCTTTGCTCTGCAAGAAAATATCTTTATTCTATCAAACAGTAAACAAACCCACCCTCTGTAGCAATAAAAACTCTTTCTCCCAAGGCTGTTTGCTTTATGAACTTCTTTGGAAAAGTAATCTGTAGCTAAGGGACATCAAGGCCTCTGCTGACAAGATAGACAGAAATGTGAGTGTCCTGTAGAGCACTGTCTTCCCAACAATGCAGAGTTGCAACCAGTCACATGTGGTTTCACTAGAGGGAGATAAGATTTTTTTTCTTTTCATATTATACTTTCTGACACTGGTTTGATTGGGAATCTCTGATCTCAACTTTTAAATTTGCGTTTACCTAATGATACTTTACTTCTAGATGACTTATTGAGTGCAGCACTTTTGGGGGCTTCCCTTATGGCTCAGATGGTAAAGAATCTGCCTGCAATGCTGGAAGCCCAGGTTTAATCCCTAGGTTGGGAAGATCCCCTGGAGAAGGAAATGGCACCCCCCACTCCAGTATTCTTGCCTGGAGAATTCCATGGACAGAGGAGTCTAGCAGGATACAGTGCATGGGGTTGCAAAGAGTCAGACTTGACTGAGCAACTAACTCTGGCTCTTTTGGATTTTAAAGAGCTCAGCTCAAATTCTGTCACCTCCACTAGCTTTGTTCATGACAATGCTTCCTAAGGTCCACTTGACTTCACACTCCAAGATGTCAGGCTCTAGGTGACTGACCACATCATAGTGGACATCTGGGTCATTAAAACATTTTTTTTTATAGCTTTACTGTGTATTCTTGCCACCTCTTCTTAATATCTTCTGCTTCTTTAGGTTCTTATCATTTCTGACCTTTATCATGCCCTTGCATGCACTTCTTGCATGAAGTGTTACCTTGATATCTCCAGTTTTCTTGAAGAGATCTCTAGTCTTTCCTATTCTATCGTTTTCCTCTATTTCTTTGCATTGTTCACTTTAGAAGGCCTTCTTATCTCCCCTTGCTGTTCTCTGGAATTCTGCATTCAGTTGGGTATATCTTTCCCTTTCTCCCTTGTCTTTCATTTCTCTTGTTTCCTTCACTATTTGCAAAGCTTCCTCAGACAACCACTTTGCCTCTTGCATTTATTTTTATTTGGGATGTTTCTGCTCACTGCTTCCTTTACAGTGTTATGAACTTTCATCTATTGTTCTTCAGGCCCTCCATCTACTAGATCTAATCCCTTGAATCTATTTGTCACCTCCACTGTACAATCATAAGGGATTTGATTTAGGCCATACCTGAATAGCCTAGTGGTTTTCCCTACTTTCTTATTTTAAGCCTAAGTTTTGGAATAAGGAACTTCCCTCATAGCTCAGTTGGTAAAGAATCCACCTGCAATGTAGGAGACCATGGTTTGATTCCTGGGTCAGGAAGATCCTCTGAAGGGATAGGCTACCCACTCCAGTATTCTTGGGCTTCCCTTGTGACTCAGCTGGGAAAGAATCTCTCCCTGCAATGTGGGAGACCTGGGTTCGATCCCTGGGTTAGAAAGATCCCCTGGAGAAGAGAGAGGCTACCTATTCCAGTATTCTGGCCTGGAGAATTCCATGGACTCTATAGTCCATGGGGTCCCAAAGAGTCAGACACAACTGAGCGACTTTCACTTTCCTTTTTCTTTTGCAATATAGAACTCATGATCTGAGCTACAGTCAGCTCCAGGTCTTGTTTTTGCTGACTATATAGAGGTTTTTCCCTCTTTGGCTGCAAAGAACTTAATCAGTCTGATTTCAGAATTGACCATTTGGCGATGTCCATGTGGAGGGTCATCTCATGTTTTCGGAAGAGGGTATTTGCTTTGACCAGTGACCAGTGTGTTCTCTTGACAAAACTGTTTCCTTTGCCCTACCTCCTTTTATACTCCAAAACCAAACTTGCCTGTTAGTCTGAGTATCTCTTTACTTCCTACTTTTGCATTCCAATCCCCTCTTGTGAAAAGGGCATCTTATTTTTGGTGTTAGATCTAGAAGATATTGTAGGTCTTCATAAATACAGTCACCTTAACTTCTTTGGCATCAGTTTTGGGGCATAGACTTGGATTACTGTGACGAAGGATTTGCCTTGGAAACAAACGAAGATTATTGTGTTGTTTTTGAGATTGCACCCAAGTACTGCATTTCAGACTCTTTTGTTGATTGAGGGCTACTTCATTTCATCTAAGGGATTCTTGCCCATAGAAGTAGATACAATTGTCATCTGAATTAAATTCACCAATTGCTGTTCATTTTAGTTCATTGATTCCTAAAATGTTGATGAGACTATTTGACCACCTGCTGTAAAGAACGGACTCATTGGAAAAAACCCTGATGCTGGGAAAGAGTGAAGACAAAAATAAAAGGGGGCAGCAGAGGATGAGATGCTTAGATAGCATCACTGACTCAACGGACAGGAATTTAAGCAAACTCCTGGAGATAGTGAAGGATGTAGGAGCCTGGTGTGTTGCAGTTTGTGAGGTCTCAAACAGTCGGACATTACTTAGTCCCTGAAAAGCAACCAAATGTAGATGTTTAATCTGGCCATTTCCCGCTTAATGTCAAAGTGGAAGTCGCTCAGTCAAATCCAATTCTTTGTGACCCCATAGACTGTAGCCTGCCAGGTTCCTCTGTCCATGGAATTCTCCAGGCCAGAATACTGGAGTGGGTAGCTGTTCCCTTCTCCAGGAGATCTTCCTAACCTAGGGATTGAACCCAGGTCTCCCGCATTGCAGGCAGATTCTTTACCACATGAGACACCAGGGAAACCTGCTTGACCACATCCAAAATACCTTGTTTCATGGACCTAACATTCCAGATGCCTATACAATTTTGTTCTTTATAGCATCGGACTTTACTTTCATCATCAGACACACCCACAACTGAGCATCAGTTCTCCTTTTGGCCTTGCTGTTTCATTCTTTCTGGAGCTATTAGTAATTGCCCTCTGCTTTTTCTCAATAGCATATTGGACACCTTCCAACCTGGAGGGCTCGTCTTTCATTGTCTTATCTTTTTGCCTTTTCATACTGTTCATGGGATTCTAGAGGCAAGAATTCTGGAGTGGGTTGCCATTCCCTTCTCCAGTGGACTATCTGTCTTGGGTGGTCCTGCACAGCCTGGCTCGTAGCTTAATTGAATTACACAAATCCCCTTCACAAAGACAGTTTTCCATGCAGAAGTTGGTGAGGTTGGTAACTCCTGTTTGAGTGTTAACTATATTATGATATTATCAAAAATTAAGTCTTATGCAACAAACCTATGGTAACTTTCATTATAAGTTTACTAAACCCTATCTAACTTCACTGTCTTAAAAACATGTTTTACCACACCTCTGACAGATCCCAAGAGGGGATAAGATTTTGTTTACTCTCACACAGAAGCTGACCTATTTTTCCCACATGACTTATTTTAGGGACCATCTCAGACTAATAATCTTCTTGAGGTAAAAACAGCATACAGAAAGCTGCGTATGATTTAATTACACGATATGAAAAATTTTGTCCTATGTGTACACTCAAAACCATCACTGTCATTGAGAAAATGAATATTTCCATCATTTCCAAAAGTTTCTTCCTGCCTGTTTATAATCTTTCTGCCAGGCCTTTCCCTGATACCCCAACCCCATCCAGAGGCAACCAAATTAGTTACTTTCTATCTTTATAGAATAGCTATGTTTTTTCATAAGTTTACCAAATATATAATCCTACAAAATTAATATTTGCCTGTCTCTACTCATTCAATATAATTGTTTTTGATATTCATACACACTTTGTGTTTATCAGTAGCTCATTACTTTTATTTCTGAGTAATATTCCATTTTATGAAAGTACTATAACTTTTTTATCCATTCACCTGTTCATAGATGGGCTTCCCAAGTGGCTCAGTGGTAAAGAAATTTCCTGCCAAGCAGGAGACTGGGGTTGGATCCCTGGGTCAGGAAGGTCCTCTGGCGAAGTGTTCTTGCTAGTCCCACTCCAGTATTCTTTCCTGGGAAATCCCATGGACAGAGAAGCCTGGCGGGCTACAGTCTATGGGGTAGCAAAAGAGTCGGACATGACTTAGCAAATAAACAACAACAGCTGTTCATGGAAGGTTGTATTGTTTCCACTTTGGAACTATTATGAACAAAGAAACTAGACATTTGTATGCAATTGTGGAGATATGCTTTCCTTGGCATGAAATGGCTGGGAGATTTTATGCATATGTTTATCTTTTCCATAACCTGCACTTTTATGAAGAGCTATATTATTTTACATCCCCACCAACATTGTATGAAAATTCTAGTTCCTCCACATCCTCACCAACATTTGATCTGATCATTACTTTTACTTTTGTCCATGCCAATAGGTGTGCAGGGGTAACTCGTCTGTTTTTAATTTCATTTCGTCAATGGCTGATGATGTTTAGAAGCTTTTCCTAAGCCTTTTTGGTCTTTCACATGTCTTCTGTGATCATTATGAAAATCTTTTGCCCATTTGTGTTATTCCTTTTCTTATTATTGAGTTGAGAGAAGTGTATGTTCCATTTGATGGTTTTTGCCACATACTGTTTACACTTTACACATTTTACTCTTATGGTAACATTTGGCAAAATTCTCTTATAATATCACTACCAGGATATTGATATCTATACACTCCTCCATCTTATTCAGATTTTCCTATTATTACCCATATGCTTGTGTGTGTATCTGTATTAAATCCCATACAATTTCTCCCCTGTCTGGGTTTTTGTATCTACTATCATGATCAGTATTCTGAGAAAGAATCCCTTTTATACACACATCCATGTCTTTCCCATCAATTCCCAGGACCAAATTTTGGCAATCACTAATCTGTCTTTCATTTCTATATTTTGTCATTTCAAAACTGATATATATTATGAGTAAACCTTTTGTAATTGGCTTTTTTCCCCATTCAACAGTATCTCTTGAGATTCATTCAACTAGTTGTGTATATTAATAATTCCTTCCTCTTTACTGATAAGTTATTTTTGTGGTATGTTTGTACCACAGTTTAATATTTTACTGTTGAAGGAAATCAGGACTGAGTACAATGTGGGGCTATTATAAACTAAGCTGTTGCAAATACTTGAGCACAGGTGTTTGTGTGGTCAAAATTTTTAATTTCTCTGAGATAAATACTCTTGAGTACAATTGTTGGGTTTTACAATTGAATATTTATTGTTGTAAGGAATTGACAAATCTTTCAGAGTAACTGACCATTTAATATGAGTGACTTGGTTTCTCTAATTTTTACTAACATTTGGTGTTGATTTTTTTTTTTATTTTATTTTAACCATTTTGTTCAGTTCAGTCTCTCAGTCGTGTCCGACTCTTTGTGACCCCATGAATCACAGCACGGCAGACCTCCCTGTCCATCACCAACTCCCGGAGCTTACTCAAACTCATGTCCATCGAGTTGGTGATGCCATTCAACCATCTCATCCTCTGTCGTCCCCTTCTCCTCCTACCCCCAATCCCTCCCAGCATCAGGGTCTTTTCCAATGAGTCAACTCTTCACATGAGGTGGCCAAAGTATTGGAATTTCAGCTTCAGCATCAGTCCTTCCAATGAACACCCAGGACTGATCTCCTTTAGGATGGACTGGTTGGATCTCCTTACAGTCCAAGGGACTCTCAAGAGTCTTCTTCAACACCACAGTTCAAAAGCATCAAACCATTCGGTTAGGTTTATAGTAATATAACCACCATGGTTTTAATTGGCATTCCTCTAATGGCTGGTGATGTTAAATAGCTTTTCATGTTTTCTTACTGGAAAGCTAATTTTCCTAAAATATTAACTTCATAAATGTTTTGTGTTTTGAAATTTTACATTTTGAAATATAAACACATTTGTCGTATAGTTTATTCCTATTGATTCTTTTCTATCTGCCAGAAGAAGTAACAACCTCAGTCACTACCAGAGGTCATAGAGCTTCCATCCTGATTCAGTGTTGCCAAATTTCATGGGCAACTGGAAATGGAAAAGTTGGACATATAAGGGCTCCTATAAACCTTTCTCAGGCAGAGTACATCATTACAAATAACTGTTAATGACTACAAATTGGACTATTACACTTATGTATGTGTGCACAAATCATGCAATGAAAATCGAAAGGAGATGCATGACAACATTGGCATGGAATAATATGACATTATTACCAAATTACTTACTGATTAACTTAAGAGGAATCTTCAATATACTTCATTTAAGAAACATCTGCTTAATTTCAAAGTAAAACTATCATTATGCCATCCTTATCTTATTTTTATAAGTAGATATAGTTTCCCTGATTACTTAGTTGTGCTAAAATGTAGGGAAAATATATTCTCCCAACTTAATATCACATTTTATCTGCCTCATAATTAAGAAATTTTGAACAACATAGAAAAACTGTAAATTTGTTTGCTAATATTCAAAATAGTTTTTAATTTCTTCAATGGTGGTTAAAGTCATCTAAAATTAGACATCTTTATTATTAAGTGATTTTTTTCTTCAGAAGTTAGCATAGTCAACTTTTTAAATATGAATAAGTAGATCATCAGTGAATGCCCTGTTCAATTCTAAGCCATCCATTTCTAAGATTTTGCTATTTAATCTCATTTTAATCAAAGCAGAGCTAAATTGAAATTATTCACTCTAATTCTTTTTAAACCAGTACTTAACAAATGGCTTCCATAAATCTTGCAATTTAGGTTTTAATTGTAATTATCTATGATTATCTTTTTTGTTCTTGTGAATAATGTAATTTTCAAAGTTTTTTGCAAAAGCTTTCAAAATAAAATAATAGCTTTTCAGAAAGTCAAGTCCTGACCTTTGGAGTACTCATGTAAAAAAGTGACAAATTAATGAAATAGTACATAAACAAAATGACTAACAATGAGGAACCAAATAGGAATTGATTGGCAGGATAAATCAATTTAGAGCTAAAATAAGTATTTTTGCCTCATTGATTTTCATAGCTCATTGAACAGTTAGCATTGTTTGTTTTACATCTCTTTGGGTAGTGATTGTGCCCCAAGCTACACTAAAATTGTGGTCAGACTACCTCCACAATGGTGAAGAATCAGGTAGAATGCAATATCCCGTAAAACTAAGTTCAGTTTTTAGGTGTTTCTTTTCAGCGTAGCTTTTAGAGGAAAAAGAAGAAAAAGATTTCTGAATGGCTGTAGGATTGAGACTGCAAGTTATATTATCTAGCTCTGTACACTTACCTGGGGCACTGAGACAATTAGATGTATGGTGGTTTCTTTCATCATTTTCGTTGGTGTTGATACATGATAGCACCTACTTATTGATGTACATGTTTTAATCAACATTCATTTTCAGACACAAATTTTCACATGCTCTTAAAGTATCTCCAAGCAAAATCATCACCAAATTGTTCCAGATTCTTTGTCACATTGTGGGACCATTTTAAGTTTTTTCATGAGGGAAAAAATACATATATATATATATACACACACACACAAACACACACATATATATATATTCTGCAACTCACTTTTGTGTGTATTTATTTACTACTTTTAAAGGTGTAGAATTGTTTGGCATATACTTTATATCGGTTTTCTCTCTCTAGGTCTACTTTCAAAGAACATTTTTTGCTTTGTAAATAAAATTACAGAACTTGTAATTTAGTCTCTTGTCAGAATCTTCAGTGTAGAGTTAGGCAAATTTCAAGACATGTTGAAGTCTAGAAAATTATTTCATTGAGAGACTTGCCATCTTTTATTTCGTATGTTGTAAGTTATCTCTGTGTCTTATTATATCATAAGTATATTTCCAAATAAATTTCACTATTAATTAAGTGAAATAATTCCTTAAAGAACGTTGTGTGGTTTAAATGATACAGATCTTATCTAAACTTTGAATTATTAATTTGTCTCATGTTTTAATGGTAGTATACATGAATGTCTCTACAAACAATTCTTTCTGAGTACCTCCCAGATTATGTAACTCAGTGCTTTCCCATTTTTTGCTTTGACTGTTGGTATGGTCTAAATTTGTTGCTAAATGGAAGTAATTAATATGTTCTAGTTGATGGAAACTTTTTTGTCCTATTGAATATATGTGAGAGATAAATCATGGATAAACTAAAATAATTCACTCATGAAAAAACGACTACAGAATTAAGTAGATGAATGATACAAAGCAACAATATAATGCATTCCGTTTACATGATTTATGGCATTTGAAGAAAATTAGTATTTTGCAAAGGTATTGATCATGAAAAGGTTATTCATTTCATTTTTCTCTCCTCTATCTGAGACAGTGATAAAGTGTTACTCTGTTGTTTCCTAAAACACAATATTTTAAAGTGTTTATATTAGTCCACTACTAAATATCTTAACAAAAAGAATGAGCCCCTTCATTGTATTCCTCTCAAACCTAATTAAATTTTGTATACAAAACATTTAGATAGTTTGTTTACAAAAGTACTTTCACTAAATATTGATTTAATAATCAGTTAAAACATTTAAGTAAGTAAGTAAGTGAAGTTGCTCAGTCGTGTCCAACTCTTTGCGACCCCGTGGACTGTAGCCCACCAGGCTCCTCCGTCCATGGGATTCTCCAGGCAAGAATACTGGAGTGGGTTGCCATTTCCTTCTCCAGGGGATCTTCCCAACCCAGGGATTGAACCCAGGTTTCCCGCATTGCAGGCAGATGCTTTAACCTCTGAGCCACCATTTAATCATCAGTTAAAATATATAAAATAATATAAAATTTTATAGTCAATTTTGAGAAAGAAAAAGATGATATAAAAATCACAATGAATCACCAAAGATGCTTCTGATCATATTGCTTCAGTTTGATAATTTTCCCTTTATTTAAATCATCTTTTATACATAATAAACTTAATGGTAGCAGCCTACCTTAGAATTCATTTGAAAGAGAGAAGAAATAGGAAATAATATTTCTCCAACTGTTTTTTCACCTTTAGATACATCTTTATATATAAATCATTTGAATTCATTTCCCTGTAGTCTTACAAGTACAAGTCTGAATATCTTATAAAACTAATAGGAGGAAAGCATGAAATGAGAATACAAACACATGATTCCTTCTTTAGCTAGCCCACAAGCCTATGCTAGAAGATAACAATAAAGACATAGACACTACCTGTGGTGGAAACTATGGATTAGGTAATTAATCCAGATTCAAATGCCAGTTCTGCCATTTATAGGGTTTACTGCTTCACTCATGTCCCAGCAGTTCAATGAGTTTAGTTTCCTCATCTGTAAGTGGAAGTAACAATCCTGTGTTAATGTATTGTTATGATGTCATGAGATGATAGATGCACTGTGCTAGATCCACTGTGTACATAATTTACAAATACTATAATTGTCAAACCCATCTCTCATATGTCCTACTTTTAATAGTACAAATGTGATCCTACCTGTCCTGGTTGACAAGGGACAAGACTAGAATTTTCTCTTGAAGGAAAATACCATAATGTAGTAAAAAGTAAATCCTCATAAAATTGTCTTTAAACCCAAGACTGGTATTAATAATAGGTAGAATAGAGTTTTTATATAACTATGGAGAAAATTCTACACAATCTGGCCTCCTTGTATGGATCAGTTTATTTCTGGGAAGGGGAAATTTTTCTTTTCAAGAAAATTTTGCCTTTATAAGGAAATTTCTCTGCCTTTGTGAATACTCAAAAGAACTTCACATGTGTATCCAAGTGCTGCTTTATTTCAGGAAATAAATGTCACAAGGGTGGAAATTCTAAACAGAATTTGATACCTGAGATATACATGAATATGCTTTGGCCCTGTGATGGACACTGAGGTCTAGACTAAATTTACTTTGAGTGAACAGAAGATTTCCTAAGAAGATCTGCACTACAGCAATGTTTTTAGAAAATAATTCTAATTTGTTCTCATGATATTTGAAGATATGCATTACAGCAATGTTTTTAGAAAATAATTCTAATTTGTTCTCATGATATTTTCTTTTCCCTGTTTCAGAAAGGCATCCAATGCCCTTGGTTTGTCTCATATGGGGCAGGGGTGTTTGTATTTTGAAGACAAAAAGCTAAAAATAATAAGAGACAGTATCTTTCTTTGATTTTATTTTGCAAAAGCCTGAGATCTAGAGTGAATTTTGAGGGGAGGGGGATGGGAAGAGGGATGATGGAAAAAGGAAAATGGATATTTCCTCCACAACAGAATGGATATGGATATTGACAGTCCCACATGTAGTAAGAATTCAGTCCCAACTCTTTGGGAATCTTTTGAGAATGATCATCTCATCCTCAGAAAGGGAGGAACTGGTGGTGCCTCTAGAAAGTTGGCACAACAAACAGTGATCAGGATTCCCAGGCTTGGCAGAGCCATTTATTTTCAGGGGATAATACAATGAGCTTCTTTTCTATGAAGATGTCTTACTAAATTTGGAGAAACTTCTTTAGGTTTTCAGCAATAAATAAATCTAGTTTCTACATGACAACAGTTGATATTAGAAAGGTAACAATGAATGCTGAATAGTATGGGTTGGACATCAGATTTGTGTCAGTTTTATGGGACATTATCTGGAAACAGATGTTTGAGAATCATGCCGTGGTTGTTATTCAATCACTAAGTTATGTCCAACTCTTTGTGACCCCATGGACTGCAGCGCACCAGGCTCCTCTATCCTACACTATCTCCTGGAGTTTGCTCAAATTCATGTCCATGGAGCCAGTGATGCTATCTAACCATCTCATTCTCTGCCTCCCCCTTCTCCTTTTCCTTTTGCCTTCCATCTTTCCCAGCATAAGAGTCTTTTCCCATAAGTCAGCTCTTCACAGCAGGTGGCCAAAGCATTGGAGCTTCAGCTTCAGCACCAGTCCTTCCAGTGAATATTCAGGGTTGATTTCCTTTAGGGTTAACTGATTTGATCACCTTGTAGTCCAAAGGACTCACAAGAGTCTTCTCCAGCACCACAATTCAAAACCATCAATTCTTCAGTGCTCAGTCTTCTTTATGGTCTTACTCTCACATTTGTACATGACTACTGGCAAAAGCATAGCTTTGAATATATGGACCTTTGTGGAACAAGTGATGTCTCTACTTTTTAATATATTGTCTAGGGTTGTCATAGCTTTCCTTAAGGGGCACGTGTCTTTTAATTTCATGGCTGCAGCCACTGTCTGCAGTGATTTTGGAGTCCAAGAAAATAAAACCTGCCACTGCTTCCACTTTTTCTCCCTCTATTTGCCATGAAATGATGGGTAGATGCCATGATCTTCATTTTCTGAATGTTGAGTTTTAAGCCAGTTTTTTTCACTCTTCTCTTTCACCCTCATCAAGAAGCTCTTTAGTTTCTCTTCACTTCTTGCCATCAAATATCATCTGTACATCTGAGGTTGTTATTTCTCCCAGCAATCTTAATTTCACTTTGTGATTCATCCAGCCTGTCCTGTCATATGATGTTCTCTACATATAAGTCAAATAAGTAGGGTGACAATATATGACTTTTCATAATCCCAATTTTGAACCAGTCAATTGTTAATATAAACTTGAAGGACAAATAGGAGGAAATTTCTATTTACATATACATTCTGATTGCATTTAACTTTTTAGCTAGAGTGAGAGTCCATGGCGATGACATGTTGTGGATATCCACCACAAGATTTCAGGCATGAATTGTGTCCATATGTTGACTTTTGGAATTTATAGATACTCAAAAATTGGCTTACTGTACCACATGCAAAAGTGGTCAAACCAGCTTGGCTTTTATCTCTCAGGACTAAGATTTCTGATTTGGAGATGGCAGTGATAATAAAAAGATAGGATGCTTTGACCTACCTTTTACTTCTGGATTAAGTAGTTATCTGTTTAAAGTGAGATGGAAGAATATCACTCTTTGAATATCACTCTTTGAAGAATATCAAGCTTTGGCACTATGGATAAATAGAATGATTTTTAATTTGTATGTCATTCACAACCCTGAGGTTCAGTCTCTGCAGGCACTCTGGCCAAGTTCCTAATAAAAGCAACGTTAAAAATCTAAAGAGTAAGTTAGGTAAACTAATTAAGCAAACTAGAAGTTTTAAAATATACTGAGAGAAGCCCTGTCTTCTTTGTTTGGGAATTGAATGAAATAGTTTGAAAGTTTTTTGGAGAGATGCCCTTTCCCCCAAATCCACATAAAGACAAGCTCAGTTTGAACTAGTTGAGATAAGAGAATGGCCAATAAAAAAGGGGAACTTTTTCTTAATTATTAAGCAGCCAGTGTCCATTGGCAGCAGTGGAAACAACTGAAGCAATAAGGCCTGAAGATTGGCACCACTGTATTCTGAGAGAATTTAATAACTTAGGCCAGTTACAAAGGAAAAAACAACCCTGAGTGCTTCTGGAGTCCTAGAAGGAGAAAGAAGGTGCAACTGAGAGCTATATTCTTTCTTATAGAGACTCTGATCCATTGTCTTTACTATCATCCCTCTGTCAATATGACCTAGCAAGTGTGGATTTTATAAAATTGAAATATTTTTTTCTGTGTTCAAAGGGTAGGTACAAATTTTTGCAAAAACACAATGAATAGGGGCATTAAATGTAAGTTGTTTTTCAAAATATTATATTAGAGGTCTTGCTGTAAAGGGAAAGATAATAACGAGAAGCAATTTAGACTATTCTTCCCTGCTTGAAAAATAACTTCCTTTGCTTGAGAAAACGGAAAACAAAGGAGGTAGAAAACATCAGTGACTTTTTTTATATCCTCAACAAGCACTATTCACAGGACTACTATTAAAGATGTCAAGAAAGTCTAAGTTAGCACCATTGATATGCCTGCTCAGAGAATTCAGTAGCATCTCCAATTTATCCAGTGTGTAAGATCCGACTGCAGGCATCATCGAAGTCACCCTCAGTTGCCACCACTAAAAATCTATTGTGATTAAAACAAATGAGTTTGTCTTCCTCATCTATAACTTATTTCTGCTTTACAGATAAGTTCATTTGTACCCTTTTGTTCAGATGTCACGCATAAGCGATGTCATGATATTTTTCTTTCTCTGACTTAATTCACTCAGTATGATAATACCTAGGTCCATCCCTGTTGCTGCAAATGGCATTACTTTGTTCTTTTTTATGGTTGAGTAATATTCCATTATATATGTGTACTACATCTTCTTTATCCTTTCCTTTGCTGATGGACACTTAGGTTGCTTCCATGTCCTGGCTATTGTAAATAGTGCTGCAGTGAACACTGGTGTTCAAGTGTCTTTTGCAATTATGGCTTTCTCTGGGTATATGCCCAGGAATGGAATTGCTGGATCAAATAGTAGCTCTGTTTTTAGTTCTTAAGGAATTTTCATACTGTTCTCCATAGTGGCTATACCAATTTACATTCCCACCAACAGTGTAAGAAAGTTCTTTTTTCTCCACAACCTCTCTAGCATTTATTGTTTGTATATTTTTTGATGATAGCCATTCTGACTGGTGTGAGGTGATACCACTTTACAGTTTTTATTTGCATTTTTCCAATAGTTTTGTTGAACGTCTTTTCATGTGCCTGTTGCCCATCTGTATGTCTTCTTTGGAGAGATGTCTATTTAGATCTTCTGCCCATTTTTTGTTTTATACATATATATATATACTATATATATATATATATATAGAGAGAGAGAGAGAGAGAGAGAGAGTTGCATTAGCTATTTGTATTATATTTTGGAGATTAATCCCTTGTAGGGTTTCCCAGATGGCCCTAGTGGTAAAGAATTCACCTGTAAATGTAGGAGACACAAGAGACGCGGGTTTGATCCCCACATGAAGAATATCCGCTGAAGGAAGGCATGGCAACTCACTCCACTGTTCTTGCTGGGAAAATTCCATGGACAGAAGAGCCTGGTGAGCTACAGTCTGTAGGGTCACAAAGAGTCAGACACAACTGAGCAACTAAGCACACACAATCCCTTGTCAATTGCTTCATTTGCAAATGTTTTCTCCCATTCTGTGGGTTGTCTTTTCATTTTGTTTATGGTCTCCTTTGCTGTGCAAAGACTTTTAGGTTTAGTTAGAGCCCATTTATTTATTTTTGTTTTCATCTTCATTACTCTGGGAGGTAGAGTGAAAAGATCTTGTTGCAATTTATGTCAAATAGTGTTCTGCTTATGTTTTCCTCTAAGAGGCTATAGTATCTGGCCTTACACTTAGGTCTTTAATCCATTTTTAGTTTATTTTTGTGTATGATGTTAGGGAGTATTCTAATTTCATTCTTTTACATGTACTGGCCCGTTTTCCCAGCACTACTTATTGAAGAGGTTGTCTTTTCTACATTGTATATTCTTTTCTTGTTAGTCATAGATTAGGGGAACTTAGGTACATGGATTTATCTCTGGACTTTTTGTTCTACTCCATTGATCTATATTTCTGTTTTCATGCCAACTAATAAAGACCTACTCTATAGCATAGGGAACTCTGCTTACTTCATAATGACCTATATGGGGAAAACCTTTAAAAAGACTGGAATATATGTATATGTATGACTGATTCGTTTTGCTGTACACCAGAAACTAACATGATGAAAGTGAAAGAGCGGAGTGAAAAGGGTGACTTAAAACTCAACATTCAGAAAACTAATTTCATGGCATCCTGTCCCATCACTTCATGACAAATAGATAGGGAAACAATGGAAACAATGACAGACTTTATTTTGGGGGGACTCCAAAATCACTGCAGATTGTGACTGCAACCTTGAAATTAAAAGATGGCTGTTCCTTGGAAAAAAAGCTATGACCAGTCTAGACAGCATATTAAAAAGCAGAGACATTATTTTGCCAACAAAGATCTGTCTAATCAAAGCTATGGTTTTTCCATTAGTCATGTATGCATGTGAGAGATGAACTATAAAGAAAACTGAGCGCAGAAGAATTGATGCTTTTGAACTGTGTGGTGTTGGATAAGACTCTTAAGAGTCCCTTGAATGGCAAGGAGATCCAACCAGTCAATCCTAAAGGAAATCAGTCCTGAATAGTCATTGGAAGGACTGATGTAGAAACTAAAACTCCAGTAATTTGGCCACCTAATGGGAAGAACTCACTCATTGGAAAAGACCCTGATGCTGGGAAAGATTGAAGGCAGAAGGAGAAGGGGATGACAGAGGATGAGATGGTTGGATGGTATCCGACTCAATTTACATGAGTTTGAGTAAGGAGTTGGTGATGGACAGGGAAACCTGGCATGCTGTAATACACAGGGTCGCAAAGAGTTGGACATGACTTAGTGACTGAACTGAACTGAAACTAACACAACATTGTAAGTCAACTATATTCTAAAAATTTTTTAAATAAATTTAAAAAAAAGCAAGATATAAAATTAGTTGAAAGGAAAAATGAAATTAGGGAAACAGTCATAAAATTTCTGTGGTCCCTTAGAATTCTCCTTTAGAACCCAGGAAAAAGCCTCAAATAGACTTAAACTGCTTTATTAGGTACATGTCTCTGATAATGAATTTACTTTGTTGTTATGTGAATCCAATAAGCAGCCATTTGAAAACATACAAAATTGTTAAAGATAAGTTTAATGAAAATGTAAAATCATGATTTTTATACAATTATACAGAAGTATACATAATAAAGGTTTTCTTTATAGTGAGGGAATCAAGAAAATATTTTAAGAACTTCAAAGAAGAATTCAGAGACACGCTTATACGACAGGAATACATAAATAAATGTAAAAATGGACACAGAACTAGATTGTTTCATAGTCAGGGAAATAAGTCAATTGAAGCTTCATCAGAAAGAACAGAATTTATAAAGAAAAAAATTCGTCTACAAGAAATAGTAGTTTTGCTTTATGACCAGATATAATTTTCTTGTTATTTTAGTTGCTAAATCATGTCTGACTCCTTTGTGACTCCATGGACTGTAGTCCACCTGGGTCCTCTGTCCATGGGACTTCCCAGGCATGAGGATAGAGTGGTTGCCATTTCCTTCTCCAGGAGGTATTCCAGACTCAGGAATCAAACTCATGTCTCCTGCATTGGCAAGTGGATACTTTACCACTGACTGAGACACCAGGGAAGCCATCTGTAATTTACAGAATTATAAAATAATTTCTATAAAATAAGAATTGTACAATTTGAAATTATATTCTACAGACAATGCATAACATTCTATGAAGGTTGAATTTTTTTTTCCAAAATGAATTTTTTGTAAAATATGTGGTAATGTTATAGTACTCTATTTCTTTATTTTCATGTTTAACATTTTAATGATATTTATCTATAGAATTATTTGTCTATAGACTTGTCTGTCTCTAGAAATATGTCATTCCTTTAGCCTTTTTCAAAATATATTTTTCTAAAACTTAGGAGAATAACAGGGTCAATCAAAATAACTTTTTAGTTTAACCTCTACTGTAGTATGTTTAATTGCACTAAAATTAAATATTTCAGCTTTTTCATTATGAGTCTGTTTTTTTGCATGTAAGCTGAAACTAAATTGTTGAATATACTGATTTTCTAAAAACCTAAAAATAAACATTTTTGAGGGAAACAACAAGTAATATTTCTACAGCATTCAAATCTATCAAAGCTGAACAGCTTAATGAATATTCTAAGCTTACAAAATGATTAAATATAACAGTTTTCTTTATCTTTGCCCTTAAAATACTAGAAAATATCAAAATAAAAAATCAAGGGAAGGGAAAAAATGGCATATTAATCACATACTAACTTGAGCCTAGAAGAAAAATTTTTCAATCTGGAAAATTTTTATGAAAATAGTAAATTGCTTTTTATAGCTTTTGATATTAACATAAATTTGTTCAATATTTAACCCAGATGCTTGACTTCTAAGAACACTGTTTTGAAAATAATTATCATGTACTGTATCTTTAGAATGGAAATATAATTTACATTTTTAAGCCTGTAGACACTCTGATAATAGATATATATTTTTCTTGCTTCTAATTAACATAATTTATTAAATACTATATTGTATCACAATGGGAACTGAATTTTGACATAGTGAATTATTTATTTTTCTAATTGTATTATTTTATAATGGCATCTGGTACAGAAACTCCTTGAAGTGTTAATAAAAGTAATAGTTTCATTTATCTCAAAACAAATAATTGAAAGGTATAATTTACTATGTAAAGAGACTTTCATCTAACCCTTTTTTTCCAATCAATGTGGAGCAATGATAACTGGCCTTCATTGGATATTAAATATTACACATCTTTAAGATTTTCAGATTGGTTTGTCCTCTCATTTTTGCAAGTTTTTCAGGCTTGTTGTTGTTGTTTTTGGTTTGTTTGTTTCAATTGTTAGAAGAAAAACAATCTGATTAGATGCATTTACTCTGAGATCTTAGTATGTGAGAATGATAACTATCCAGGGACATCTATAATTTAAAACTGAATGACTGCTTACAGAAATAAAAGTCTACATTTTGTGTTATTTCAAACTCTGGTGAAGGTTTGGGAGATTTTTTTCCTGTTCTCAAATTCTCCTATTTAACCAGAAGTAAATTTGTATAATAACATTTGGGTGTTAAACACATATTATTTTATATTATGGTAGGTAAAGTAAGATACTAATCAGATCAGAAAATACTACGGTTGGTGTTTTATTTTCACAAACATTGAAAGATTCAGGTTAGGATTCTGCCTAGTGCTGTCAGGGTAACTATGTACTATCTATGTCTGCTCTAGCATTTACTAGCTACAAACATTTGGTATGTCAGTCAACATATGTTTCCTTATAGATAAAGCAGAAATTATACCAATATCACAAGATTCTTCTGAAGATCAAATACACTACAGTGTTTTTCAAGATTTCTTAAGAGCAATTAGCTGCAGAAAATTGCTTTCAAGAAATTACTATTTAAATTCCCAGAATATAAGTAAACATTTCACAGAGAAGTTCTATTTCAGTGGTAGGCAGAGTATAAAGGGCCACAGAGTAGTATTTTAGGCTTTTCAGACCACACGACATCTGCTGCAGCTACTCTGGTCTACAATTGTAGAATGAACATACTGACAGACAATCAATAGAAGAATGACTGTGGCTGTGTTCCAATAAAATTTATTTATGGACACAGAAATTTGAATAACATAGAATTTCATTTATCATGAAGTATTAGTTTTTTATAATTATTAAATTGTAATAAAGGATTTTAAATATGCCAGTCATACAAAACAGGCAATTAAGACTGAGTTTGAAGGAGCCCTAATATTCCTGCTTATTGACTTCTTCCTCTTTGGTCAGGGAAGCCCCTTCATAAACCCAAAAAACTTCCCAGGGAATGGTTTGAAAGTCAATGATATAATACTTCCAAGTCACATAAATTGTAAAACCCTAGACAACTAGTCATTGTTCATTAAATTATTATAAAAAATTACATATTCCAAGCTTCAACTGGAAAGTTTATAATACATTTTTGCTATTAAAATAATCTTTGAAGTAATTTCATCAATTTAAAAACTCAGGCTAATAAAGTAGATTTTTCTGTTTATCAGTAAAGATAACTAATACAACATACTAACTGCATTAATATTTACAGAATTTTTTAATTGCTTCATGAGCTCAATGAGAAAAAAGACTAATCATATCCTGCTTTGTATTTCTATTACCTAAGAGAGTATTTGGCTCTCAATAAGTTGAAATTTTAAAGTTAATTAAATTATAGATATCAATATATTGTGGCTCAGATGGTAAAGATTCTGCCTGCAATTTAGGAGACCCAGGTTCGATCCCTGGGTAGGGAAGATTCTCTGGAGAGAATGGCAACCACTCCAGTATTCTTACCTGAAGAATTCTATGGACAGAAGAGCCTGGCATGCTACCCCAGTCCATGGGGTCGCAAAGAGTAGGACATGACTGAGTGACTAACATACACACACAGACATACATATTCAGTGGAAATAAGGTTTAATTTATTATAGTATTATGGTTTGTCAACACATAAAAGCTATGTTTTTATTATGCAAAAATGTAAGCACCTTATAAGTAGATGTATACAGAGGTAGAAAGAGCTGGACTTGTACCAATTTGGATTTTTATTCTTTAAATTGGCATATGATCCTACATATGATGATCCACTGGATCTCATTCAGCTCTGGCAGTCCAAGAAAGTAGCTAATGTCTATTATCTCTTTTATTTTTTTCTTTTTTATTTTTTTATTATCTCTTTTTTAATATAATGACAGTTATGGTATAGGATATATAACATAAGAGATTAGGAGTGCATCTTTCTTAATTTAAAGACAAACCACAAACTGAATTTGCGCTAATTAATTTTCTTAAATCTGTGTCCTAATTCTAGAAATTAGCAAAAGTTTAAGATGTAAGTATGTGTTCTCTACATTTCTTCACTTTCTTTTATTTCTCACATTACTTTTATTTTTCATTCTAAATTATATTTTCACCTTGACCATGTCAATCAGTATTTCAACTGGACTGGGTCACATTCTATCTTCCTGAAGTCAGGCTTTACTTAGAACAAAGAACTGAAAGTAGCATTCCATAAAGAGGTTAGGGATTACATTAATTAGGGTATAATTGTGGCTACTCTGAGAATTCCAAAACCACAGATACTTAATTAAATGCATTTTTATCTCATATAAAAACCTAGGCTGACAGGGTAACTTTGCTCTTCAAATAGAACAAGGCTACTACTATTTTGTTTTCTCCTCCATCCTTACGGTGCTCTTTACCCTCATGGTCCAAGATTGCTCATCACATATCCACAATGTAATCCATGGTAAGGGAAGAAGAACTTGAGCAATCATACCCTTCATTATAAATATATGAACTAAATATCACATGCATCCTTCCTGCTTCTGCTCATATTGACTAGTAATTAGTTACATTGTAAGCTTCATTTCAGAGGAGGCTGAGTAATATAGGCTTATTCTTGGCAACCATGTATTTGCTCAGCATTGAGGTTATATGACTGTACAAACGGAAGGAAGAATGGATGTGTGGGGACAGTAAGCTGTCTTTGTCACAAGTATATGTAGAATTTGATGAAGGAAATTTTTTTGTGAAGAGGAGAGGTTTCAGGATAAAAGAGTGACTTAAATGTGCCACCATGGAAAACAAAGCAGCAAACTATAATGAAAGTGAAAGTGTTAGTCACTCAGTCAAGTCTGACTCTTCACAATCTCATGGACTATAGCCCACCAGGTTCCACTGTCCGTCGGATCCTCCAGGCAAGAATACCAGAGAGGGTAGCCATTCTCTTCTCCAGGGGATCCTCCTGACCCAGGGATCAAACCTTGGTCTCCTGCATTGCAGGTGGATTTTTTTTAATCATCTGAGCCACCAGGAAAGCAAACTATAATATAAGCATATAATAGGAAGAAGTTGGTAGAGAGCAATCAGGTTTAAGTTATGGTAGAATTCAATTCTGTGAGTCTAAGGAAAATTCTTGTGTTAAGTTATGCCACTATCAATATATGTTTAAAGCCTTCCCTTGGTTTTTCTTAGCTCAGGGATTATGCATCAATATTTTGTATAGTCTTAACATGAACTACTTTATTTTACATGATAATGTAACATTTTGAGAAAGAAATGCTCTGACAAAGCACTTCTAGTGGTAAAACCAAACAAAATTTCCACCCCTCCACCCAACAACCACAACACTTAATGAAGTGGTGTGAAGTGGGGCTAATCCACGCTAACCTTCACACCTCTACCTAGGTGTCAGTGGTCTATGCAGGGAGTTGAGCCTCTACCTTCATGTGTCATCAACAAAGTAGAATCAAGTGAAGTGAGTCTGGGTAGTAAACCCTGTTTTTCCCCCAACTCCTGATGTCAGCAGAGCAACATGGAGAACTGAGCTCAACTCTAACCCATCTAGGAGGAAGAATGGAGTGGTAGAAAATGGAACAATTGATACCATGCTTCCCCCACATCATTAGGACCCAGCAGGGAACTAACTTTCTGCCCCAGCCATGCTCCAATAAAGTATGTGAGTCGTCCTCCACGTTCCTTCTCCTTAGTGACTCTGGGTCTACAGAGAAGCTCTCAGAGGAAATTACAAATTTGTGGCCTACTTTCACTGGGAAGCTGTCAGCATGATGAAGAGGTAGCTGAACTTGCACCAAGTCTGTCTGCAAGAAGGCATTATGAGTACTCATTTCACTTTTACTGGGATCTGGTGGAAAGGCCAATATATACATACTCACCATGAACTCATGCTACAGCTCAAAAGGAGGATTGACTACTGAAATCAAAACATTTTTAATAAGAATACAGTGCCTCATAAAAATAATATCCTAAATGTCCAAGCTACAATCAAAAGTCACTGATCACATGACGAATCAGGAAATTACAAGGTTAATGAGAAAAGACAATCGAGAGATGACAACACCCAGATGATGCAGAGTTTGGAATTATCTGGATAAGAATTTTAAAACAACCATTATAAAATTTATTAAACAATTAACTATGAAATATTTTGAAACAAAATAAAAATAGTTCAGTTCAATTCAGTTGCTCAGTTGTGTCCGACTCTTTGTGACCCCATGAATCACAGCACGCCAGGCCTCCCTGTCCATCACAAACTTCTGGAGTCTACTCAAACCCATGTCCATTGAGTCAGTGATGCCATCCAGCCATCTCATCCTCTGTTGTCCCCTTCTCCTCCTGCCCCCAATCCCTCCCAGCATCAGGGTCTTTTCCAATGAGTCAGCTCTTCACATGAGGTGGCCAAAGTATTGGAATTTCAGCTTCAGCATCAGTCCTTCCAATGAACACCCAGGACTGATCTGCCTTAGGATGGACTGGTTGGATCTCCTTGCAGTCCAAGGGACTCTCAAGAGTCTTCTCCAACACCACAGTTTAAAAGCATCAATTCTTTGGCGCTCAGCTTTCTTCACAGTCCAACTCTCACATCCATACATGACCACTGGAAAAACAGTAAATTTCAAAGAAATAGAGGTCATAAAAAGAACTAAATGAAAATTGTGGAGCTAAAAAATACAATAGCAGAAATAAAAAGCTCAATGGATGCCCTGGACAGTGACACTGGAAGTTGAAGTGACAGAAGATGGAATTAATGAGCTTGAAGACAGATCAATAGAATTTACATATGAAAAAAGAGAGTCTTGAGGACCTGTAAGACAATAACAAAAATGCTATATCCCTATAACTGGAGTTCCAAGAGGAGAAGACAGAGTAAGTAGGACTGAAAAGTTTTCAAAGATGGAATGACTACTTCCCACATTTTGTTAAGCATATAAACTTACAGATTTAAGAATGTGAGTAGATAAATCAAAGTGATCCATGATGAGACTTATACTGAATTTCTGAATACTGAAGACAAAGAAGTCTTGAAAAGCAGTCACAGAGAAACTGAGAAGTTACTTACAGGGAAATACCAATTCAAATAGCGGTGGATTTCTCATGTGTGATATTATGGAGGCCAGAAGGAAGAGGCCTAAAAATTTTCAAGCACTGAAAGAAGAATTATCAATAGTGAATTCTATATTAAATGTAGCTATCCTTCAGGAATGCATAGGGAATAAAGACATTTTCAGAAGAAGGAAAACTAAGAGAAGGGTCCTGGTTATTTGTCTCTACCTCTGTCCATCAAAATAGAATTCACAGTGAAAATAAGACACAGTGCATATTCAGACTCTTTAAATTATTAATACTATGTTAGTAAAAAGGAACTGAAAAAAGGAAAAATCCAGTTATGGGTGGCTAAGCTTTGCAAACAGGTAAAGGGAACAAGGGATGGGCAACTATATGTCAGCGTGCAGAAAATCCAGGATAACCGTGTAATATTCTTCTGAAGTATCAATTTCAATCAGTGAAACTAATTTGAAACCTCCATTATGTAATTTTCATGGTAGATCAACTACTTCCACAGTGTTAGTGGTTCCAAGGGCTATGATGCATAATATTAATATTACAAAGTTCAGGTAACTCCTCAAGGGTTGCTCTTATATGAAAATGGAATTTATAAATTAAGTGTAATTCTGTCCACTGAAAAAATATTTTTATTCAGTTCTTAATTAGTTATGAGTCATGCACCTCTTTCAAGAGACATCAGCTAAATAACTGATACTCAGAATTAATAATTATGGCACTGTTTCAATAAGTATTAAATAATGTCTCTCAGGAAATTAGATACCATTTTGAACTACAATAATTGCTCGCTATTTCTTTAATAAAAATATATATGCATTCAGCCCCTCAAAGATTTTCTCAGCTTGTTGTATTTGACTCTTTTGCTAAACCTATATTATTAGCTTTAAATTATCTCATGTCACAGCAATTATTCTATGTTATTTTCTGAAAACCAAATCTGTCAGAGAACTGAAATGTTCCAATTGAAGGTGAGAAAATATCTAACAGAAAAAAAATCAGAAAAAAAAATATTTGCAGACTGACAAGGGAAATCAGCATTTTAGGTATATAACATGACCTAAAAGAGTCTGATTCTATTGCCAAAGAGGCCTCTTCTTTCCTGAAGACAGTGGGTTGGAAAAGTTTTTGAAGCATTAACTCCTCAGATACTTACTTACACTCGTATCCAGGAAATCTTTCTGCAAAGCTAGCTGAACTCATCTTCAAGGACTGCTCACTGCAGAGTTAGATCTTAGGTGTAATAAAGCAATTCCAGTTACAGGAGAAAACATGTGCTGGATTTTCAGCTCTATGAAAGCTCTCTTAAAGCCAAATGTTTACAAATTTAGACTGACTGAAATAGCAATCAAAGTTTAAATGTAAAGTTAAATGAAATAAAGTGAAAGTCACTCAGTTTTGTCTGACTCTAAGACCCCATGAACAATACAGGCCATGGAATTCTCCAGGCCTAGATGCTGGAGTGGGTAACCTTTCCCTACTCCAGGTGATCTTCCCAACCCAGGGATCAAACCCAGGTCTCCCACATTGCAGGTGGATTCTTTACCAGCTGAGCCACAAGGGAAGCCCAAGAATTCTGGAGTGGGTAGCCTATCCCATCTTCAGGAGATCATCCCAACCCAGAAATTGAAACAGGGTCTCCTGCATTGTAGGCAGGTTCATTAAATGTAAAAGTCTAGTTTAATCAGAGCAACAAAGCAAGTTTTAAGAAAAAAAATCATAATCATCTTACAGTACCAAATAGCATAATGTCATTTGCTAAGTCATCAAGGCAGAATAAGTCTTTTCAACAGTGATGCCAAGGCATAACTTAAATATGGTTTGGGGTATTTTTTATAAATAAAAAATACATATTAGAAACATGTTTGCCAACAAGTAAAATTCCCTGGTGCCAGGAGAATAAGAACTGGCAACCAAGATGAAGTGAACAAGTAAGAATTAACATATATTAATTGATTAATCAATTAATTAACTCAACATTAAAAAAGCTAATAATCATGGCATCCAGTCCCATCACTTCATGGCAAAAAAAAAAAAGGGGGTGGGATTGGAAACAGTGACCAGCTTTATTTTCTTGGGCTCCAAAATCACTGCAGACAGTGACCATAGCCATGAAATTAAAAGACATTTTTCCTGGGAAGAAAAGCTATGACCAACCTAGACAGCATATTAAAAAGCACAGCCATCACATTGTCAACAAAGGTCCATATAGTCAAAGTGATGGCTTTCCCAGCAGTCATGTATGGATGTGAGAACTGGACCATAAAGAAGGCTGAGCACTGAAGAATTGATGTTTTCGATCTGGGGTGCTGGAGAAGACTATTGAGAGTCCCTTGGATGGCAAGGAAATCAAGCCAGTCAATCCTAAATGAAATCAGCCCTGAAAATTCACTGGAAGGACTGATGCTGAGACTGAAGCTCTAATAATACATTGAGCACCTGATGCAAAGAGCCATCTCATTGGGAAAAAACCTGATGCTGGGAAAGATTGAGGACAGGAGGAGAAGGGTCGACAGAGGATGAGATGGTTGGATGACATCACTGACTCAATGGACATGAGTTTGAGAAAACTCAGGGAGATAGTGATGGACAAGAAAGCCTGGCAGGCTGTGGTTGATGGGGTTCCAAAAAGTCAGACACAACTGAGCAACTGACAACAACAAAGATATATTAATTGATTAATCAATTAATTTTAATTAAAGTGATGTAAAAATGAGAGCCTGTATAAAGCAGGGGGTAGGGTATATCACAAGAATAGAACTAGAAAGAGATTATGGGGGAAATATCTGTGGATGTGATCTAAATGTAGATAAGTTCGATAACAAGTGGCATCTGGACCTCCAGCCACGAAGGCTAGTCAAAGCAGGAATAGCCAAAAAGGACTGCTGGACAACTTACTTGGCTAGGCCGAGGAGACCAGGGGAGCTGAGCCAACAATGGGGACGGCTGAACAGTACATTTCTTGGGTGAAGAGGACATTCTTTGTTCTTTTTGCTGGTTGTCTAAGAACTTCTGGGCTTCCCTCATAGGTCAGTTGGTAAAGAATCCACCTGCGATGCAGGAGACCCTGGGTCCTGGGTCAGGAGGATCTGCTGGAGAAGGGATAGGCTACTCACTCCAGTATTTTGGGGCTTCCTTTGTGGCTCAGCTGGTAAAGAATCTGCCCACAATGCAGGAGACTGGGGTTCAATCCCTGGGTTTGGACGATCCCTTGAAGAAGGGAAAGGCTACCCACTCCAGTATTCTGGCCTGGAGAATGCCATGGACTGTATAGTTCATGGGGTCACAAAGAGTCGGATGCAACTGAGTGACTTTCACTTTCTAAGAACTTCAACTATGCCTGAAGGTTTTCAGAATTCTCATTAATAAAACCAAATACCATCTGACTCTTGAGTTGACTCTGAATTAACCCTAATGTAACACAACTGATGTCAGAGACCCTGACACTCAGGGGGGCAGAAGTGTTAGGAGAAGAGAAGAGGCAGCATCAGCACGTGGATGGTATTGGCCAGTGCATTAAATCTCAATTGTAAACATTTCCTGTGTGTGTTGTATGTGAAATTTCCTTATAAGAAAATTCCTTGGGCTTCCCTGGTGATGCTGTGCATAAAGTGGGCTTTTGTCACAGCTGACAAACTTCAAGCAAGGGAATTATGAATCTTTTATAAATGGTTCAAAGAAGACATTTTCTTTATTATACTGGACAGTAAACAAATATGACCTGTTCTCCAGGAGACACTATCTCAGTCTTCCAAAGCTGTTTGTTACATGAACATCATTGAAAATATAGACAAGATACTAGATGCTACTAGACACAAGACGTACAATAAATCCACAAAGAACAAACTAACAGAGTTAAAACATGTAAGTAAATAATTGACCTAGTGCACAAATTTTGTCATTAACCACACTCTGTATGTTTTAAATTACCTTTTTTATTACTTTACACAGCTAAGTTTCTTAAATCTAGATAGACAAATCATCCACAGACACTTAAATTTTGCTTCCTATTTAAAAAATCTATATAGCTAATTTTATTTTTCTTATCTGATTGCAGTCATCACAATTTTTAAAAATGTGTTAAGCACTGTATTGCTAATAATCAATAACCATATGCTCCTCACTTTAATCTAGAATATGACTAGATTTTCATCATGAAGCATAATTGCTGCTTGGTGGTACATAAATGAAAACACACAAACATGTATATACACATTCCTTTATCAGACTGAAAAGTTCAACTCTATCCATCATACAGGAAAATTTTAACTGGGTTCATGGCTAAAGTTTAGGGATTTCTCCCTTCCAGGATCCTTTTTTTTTTTTTTTTTCCCTAACAGAAACAAAATTAAGAGAATTTCTTACCTTTAGATAAGTAATTCAATACTACAGGAAATATTTCAAAATTCTCCTTATAATGCTTAAGGAAGGCTATGACATAAAGTGAAATGTTATGGTTTCAGAATGTTTTGCTTTTTAAGCATAGGGCTTTCTTGGTGGCTCAGACAATAAATTCGATCCTTGGGTTAGGAAGATCCCCTGGAAAAGGGCATGGTTACCCACTCCAATAATCTTACCTGGAAAATTTCATGGACAGCGGAGCCTGATGGGCTACAGTCCATGTTCAGTTCAGTTAAATCACTCAGTCGTGTCTGACTCTTTCTGACCACATTACTGCAGCACGCCAGGCTTCCCTGTCCATCACCAACTCCTGGAGCTTACTCAAACTCATGTCCACTGAGCTGGTGATGTCATCCAACCATCTCATCCTGTTGTTCCCTTCTCCTCCAGCCTTTAATCTTTCCCAGTATCAGGGTCTTTTCAAATGAGTCAGTTCTTTAAATCATGTGGCCAAAGTATTGGAGTTTCAGCCTCAGCATCAGTCCTTCCAATGAATATTTAGGACTGATTTCCTTTAGGATGGACTGGTTGGATCTCCTTGCAGCCCAAATGACTCTCCAGAATCTTCTCCAACACCACAGTTCGAAAGCATCAATTCGTCAGTGCTCATCTTTCTTTATAATCCAACTCTCACATCCATACACGACTACTGGAAAAACCAAACCTTTAACTAGATGGACCTTTGTTGGCAAAGTAATGTCTCTGCTTTTTAATATGCTGTCTAGGTGGGTCATAACTTTTCTTCCAAGGAGCAAGTGTCTGTTAATTTCATGGCTGCAGTCACCATCTGCTATGATTTTTGGAGCCCAAAAGATAAAGTCAGCCACTGTTTCCACTGTTTCCCCATCTATCTGCCATGAAGTGATGTGACCAGATGCCATGATCTTAGTTTTCTGAATGTTGAGCTTTAAGCCAACTTTTTCACTCTCCTCTTTCACTTTCATCAAGAGGCTTTTTAGTTCTTCTTCGGTTTCTGCCTTAAGTGTGGTGTCATCTGCATAGCTGAGTTTATTGCTATTTCTCCCAGCACTCTTGATTCTAGCTTGTGCTTCATCCAGTCCAGCATTTCTCATGATGTACTCTGCACATAAGTTTAATAAGAAAGGTGACAGTATACAGCCCTGATGTACTCCTTTCACAATTTGGAACCAGTCTGTTGTTCCATGTCCAGTTCTAACTGTTGCTTCTTGACCTGCATACAGATTTCTCAGGAGGCAGGTAAGGTGGCCTGGTATTCCATCTCTTGAAGATTTTTCCACAGTTGGTTGTGATCCACACAGTCAAAGGCTTTGGCATAGTCAATAAAGCAGAAATAGATATTTTTCTGGAACTCTCTCACTTTTTCAATGATCCGACAGATGTTGGCAATTTGATCTCTGGTTCCTCTGCCTTTTCTGAATCCAGCTTGAACATCTGGAAGTTCACGGTTCACATACTGATGAAGCCTGGCTTGAAGAATTTTGAGCATTACTTTGCTAGCGTGTGAGATGACTGCAATTTTTGGCATTGCCTTTCTTTGGGATTGGAATGAAAACTGACCTTTTCCAGTCCTGTGGCCACTACTGTGTTTTCCAAATTTGCTGGCATATTGAGTGCAGCACTTTCACAGCATCATCTTTCAGGAATTGAAATAGCTCAACTGGAATTCCATCACCTCCACTAACTTTGTCCATAGTGATGCTTCCTAAGGCCCACTTAACTTCTCATTCCAGGATATCTAGCTCTAGGTGAGTGATCACACCATCATGATTATCTGGGTCATGAAGATCTTTTTTGTATAGTTCTTCTGTGTATTCTTGCCACCTCTTCTTAATATCTTCTGCTTTTGTTAGCTCCATACCATTTCTGTCCTTTATTGTGCCCATGTTTGCATGAAATGTTCCCTTGGTATTTCCGATTTTCTTGAAGTGATCTCTAGTCTTTCCTATTCTATTGTTTTCCTCTATTTCTTTGCATTTGTCACCAAGGAAGGCTTTCTTCTCTCTCCTTGCTATTCTTTGGAACTCTGCATTCAAATGGGAATATCATTCCTTTTCTCCTTCGCCTTTCACTTCTCTTCTTTTCACAGCTATTTGTAAGGCCTCCTCAGAAAACCATTTTGCCTTTTTGCATTTCTTTTTCTTGGGGATGATCTTGATCACTGCCTTCTGTACAATGTCACGAACCTCTATCCATAGTTCTTCAGGCACTCTGTCTATCAGATCTAATCCCTTAAATTTATTTCTCACTTCCACTGTATAATCCTAAGAGATTTGATTTATGTCATACCTGAATGATCTAGTGGTTTTCCCTACTTTCTTCAATTAAGTCTGAATTTGGCAATAAGGAGTTCATGATGAGGGTCACTAAAAACTGGAGACTATTGAGTGACCAACACTTTCACTTTTATTTCTAAAATATTTGCTGATAGTCTATGTGTCCTAAGGGCACTGACCTTCTCACTCTTCCTTTTATCTCTACTCCATCCTCATCTCAATGGTTTTATTAGTCACCATTTTATAATAATATTGCTCATAACATTTCATATTTTTACATAATCATGAGTGACAAAGATGTTTAACCTCTTCATATTTTAATTATGCTAATCCATTCTCATTAGCATTCATCTTACTTCATATTTTTTCTTAAAATTTTCTATTTTTAGTTTTTCTTTACTCTGTCTTAATTTAAGTGCTAATGAAGTTTATCATATCCTTAAGAATGATTTATATGTAAGTTCATGCTTGTGAATGCCTGCCTATTGTTTCTATATTTGAATGTGAATTTGGCTAAGTAAAATGTTCTTAAGACACAATGTTTATTTTATAAATATTGTAACCTTGTTTATAAAAAAAAGAGAAATAAAAAAGAAGGGAAGGGCAAGAAGTGAAAACTAAATGTTCTGAACCTAGTCTCAGTGTTAATCTCTGAGAGTGGTCTTGACATTCCTCTTGTAACAGTGTTCTGCCACTTGTTTTCTTTCTTTTTTTTTTAACAGACTTTACAAATATTTTACAGCAGTTTTAGGTTCATATTAAAATTGAAAGGAAGGTACAAAAATGTTTCATATATCCCCCGCTCCACATATGCATAGCCTCCCTGACATCAACATTCCCCACCAGAATGGTAACTTGATACATCATAATCACTCAGAATCCATAGTTTATATCAGAGTTCACTCTTGATGGTATACATTTTATGGATCTGTATAAGATAGTATATGACATGTATCCTCCAAGATAGTATCGTAGAGTATTCCACAGAGTATTTATAATGACATGTATCCTCCAAGATAGTATCATGCAGAGTATTCCACAACCTAAAAATCCTCTGAGATCCACCTATTTTATTTACTATGTCCTAGATTTTCCTACATATTATTAGCATATTTTTAAACAACTAGGTAGTTTTCTACTTAAATATTTTATTAAATCAGCTTCATACTGATAAGAATACATTTAATTGTTTCCACGTGTTGGCTATTATTTACAAAACCATAATAAGCACTGTTGATATAACATCTTGAGGGCACTTTTGTGAGTATGTGCTGTGTGCTCAGTCATGTCTGCCTCTTTGTGACCCCATGGACCATAGCTCACCAGGCTCCTCTGTCCATGGGATTCTCCAGGCAAGAATGCTGGAGTGGGTTGCCATTTCCTTTCCATTTGTGAGTTTTTCTGTAGGATAATGAGGGATTTTAAGTGAAAAGGACAAAAGAATGAGTCAGTAACTATGAACACAGTCATGCACAGAACTGGGCAACAATGAGACCATACAAATTTAATGTCAGAGAATAAATGAGAGACAAGAAAGAGATGGGAAACTAGCATTGTTTCACGCATACTATGTACCATAGGTACAATCACATTTTTCCTGTGAACAGATTTCAAGTTAACAAACATCATTCCCACTTTTAGAGAATTGACCTTAATTAAGTTCAGAAGAGAACAAATGCTTTATGTGGTTGTTCATATTGGAGATACAACTGGCCTTCAGACCAAAATGCATATTCCTATAGAGAAGTTTTGAGGCTAAGGCACTCACCTTGGACCATCTGCAGGCTTTGTGGTGGAGCAGGTTTTGAACCAAGGCTGGCTGTCCCAGAATCTGCCCTCTGTGCTTATTACACTACACTGCTCTCAAGAGGAAAACTGTCAGAAAAAAAGTAGACACTATTCCTCAAAGTCCTGAGGTCCTGCCTCAAAAAGGTAAGAAGATAAGGATATAAGCACTGGGATAAAGGCACGTGTCCAGGTATGACCAGCTGGGGAGATTCTTCTTAGCCAGTCTGGTAGCAAGTGGTCCTTGTTGAGAATTCTAGAGAACTGGACCTTCAAGTGAAGGTCAAGTGCCCTTTGAAAATATAAATGTGAATATTGGTAGAGTTTTGAAAGTGCTATTCTGACCTGGAGAAAAATCATTATTAGAAAAATGTTAAGTAAATGGAACAAGAAGATACTGTAAGTAAAAGTATACAAGCAGTATCTGTCATAATGTAGGTACTAAATGGTCACTGAAATTTTGTGTTATTATTTTAAAAGGGTGTACATAGTTAATAACAACCTATAAGTGATAAACAATCTGCCTGCTTATACAGGAGACCCGGGTTCAATCCCTGAACCAAAGAGATTCCCTGAAGAAGGAAATAGCAACCTCCACCAGTATTCTTGCCTGGAGAATTCCATGGACAGAGAAACCTGACAGGCTATAGTCCATGGGGTCGCAAAACAGTTTGCCATGACTTAGTGACTGAAAACAACCTTAGAAGCAGGTTTTGAATATATTTAATTCATTCAATGGAAACTACAATTTCTAAAATTCCCACACTAAAATAAAGCAAATAAAAACATAAACATAATTTAACACATAGCTATTTCTAGACACAGAAGGAGTTAAGAATTTAAATGATGCCCTTATTGAGAAAATGAAACCAAACTAAATATCACCTAATAATAAATAAATGTCTCTTAATGTACGCAAAGTCCTAAAAAAGTATAGGATTTAAAAAAAAATCAATTCAGTTAAACCAATTTCTAAATTACTGTGCTTCAAGAGATTCACTGTATGTTAGATATGCATATTATTTAAGAGTGGCTACAACAGTTAAAATTTCAAGTATGGCTGAATTCCATTAATGGAGGAGACAAGAGATAATATTACCCATCATAGTTTCTCTCTCACAATAGAACAATGTATTGTATTCCACCGTGTGTGCTCAGACACTTCAGTCATGTCCAACTCTTTGCTACCCCATGGACTGTAGTCTGCCAGGCTCTTCTGCCCATGGGGTTCTCCAGCCAAGAATACTGGAGTGAGTTTCAGGGCCCTCCTCCAGGGGATCTTCCCAAGCCAGGGATCAAACCCACATCTCTTACATCTCCTACATTGGCAGGCAGGTTCTTTACCACTAGTGCCATTTTTACCATTATTTAATTCTTAAAATGGGTATATATGCTAGGTATTTTTCTTTTATTTGTAAACAGATAGATAAGTTAAGGCTTCGAGAAGTTAAATAACTAAGCTCCTCAGGAAGCATGACTAGAAAATGGAAAAACCTGGGAAGCATGGAGCCTTTATTCCACCAAATACATACCCATGTGACTTGAGAATAAAACCAATCAGGATATAATTATACCTAATTTTAGCAAAATGTGATATGTGACTAGTTTTACAAAGTTGTTCATAGTATGATGCCAGACTTTCTTGTTTTATAAGCAAATTTATTATAAAATTTGTTAAGTGTGTTCTCTAATGCACCCTAAAAGTTTTTTTCAGGCACATAAAAAGCAAGCACAGTTGAATAAGGAGGCATTTGAAGGCAAGTTATGATAAGATATAATGATCTTTACTATACGCACTGAACCAATTTTCTAAACTGCCAGTCAAGAATCATATTTTCATAAGCCTATGGAGAAAAATCTATAATTTCAAGAGAAAAAAGAAATTAATACTTTCTCCTCCTATAAAATAAACAGAGGGGAAAAGGGAGGAAAGAGAAGTTTCTCCATGTTATAGCTCCAAAACTATTCCTCTGGCTCCAGAAGATTTCTGTAAACTATAATCAGGGAATACTAAGTTACTTATTTTGGTTCAACCAAAATGACGGGAACCACTGAGAAGCTAGCCTGCATGTTGCACTGGTTCAGAACACAGATGTCAGGGCTGTACCAGCTGGGTTCTGACAATCAGCTGTGAGCCTTTAGCAGAGTCCTTGGAATCCAGTTCCTTCATCTGTTCCCTCATCAGTAAAACATTTGCAGCTGCTAATAGTAATAAAAATTTCTACAAAGCATCAAGAGGATTTTGAGTTAACATACGCAAAGCACCTAGAATAGTGTCCAGAACATAGCGGATGAGCAGGTGCCTTGTCAAGTTCAGCTATTATTTTTGGGTCTTATTATATAAATTTTTTTCCACTCAAGTATCTCATAGTCCAGGCCCCATTAAACTAGTCTAGAGAATACCAAGAAGAAGTATTATTGCAATGTGATAAGTATTAAGATTACTACCTGCAGAGTGCTTCATATCTTACAAGTAGAATGCTTATTATATAACTTGCTTAAGAATAGGTCACAAGGGCAGTGAATGATGGAACCGGAACTCATACTAGGTGGGTTGACATCAGAGCCCACATACATAATCAATATAAGATCGTGCCTTCTTGGAATAAAAGACAGTCTCTGGATGCCCTGTACTCTGGAGTCTTGCTAAGTTCAAATCCCATTCTGCCATATATGTCTCCATTTATTTAATTCTTAAAATAGATTTATAAACAAGGTACTTTCTTATATTTTTAAACAGATAGATATGTAAAGGCTTAGAGAAGTTAAATAACTAAATTCCCTAAGGAAACATGACTAGAAAATGGAAAAGCCAGTATTTGACATAAATTGTTTTGACTCTAAAATCTATGCTCTTACCAATACACTGCACCGCCATTCACTGCATTCTTATTTAATCTCGCCTACAACTCTGCAAGTCCTATTATCTGTCTTCTTATAAACAATCGTCAGTCAGTTCAGTCACTCAGTCGTGTCCGACTCTTTGCGACCCCAAGAATCGCAGCATGCCAGGCCTCCCTGTCCATCACAAACTCCCGGAGTTTACTCAGTCTCATGCCCATCGAGTCAGTGATGCCAATAGAACACATTAAATGACTTGCCCAAGTTCATCCAGTTTTTAACTCTTGGAACCAGGGTTCTAGGCCAAGTTAAACTTTTAACTCAAAAGTTCATTCTCTGTGATAAAAATTCTCTATGATAAACCTCACTGAACCATTCTTTTGATCAAACTGCCCATCATATTGATGTTTTTGGACAGATTAAAAGCTTATTTCATCCTAGCCTTTGCTATAAGATCCTGTTTGTTGGTAAATGAAACTCAAGCGTGAACTTGACCATTTTTTAACAGTCATTTGTTTTCTTAATCCCGATCCAAATGACGCTTGGAAAATATGAAAGACTTAGAAGGGCAACAGTTCAGTTTATTCACTCAGTTGTGTTGAACTCTTTGCGACCCCATGGACTGCAGCATGTCAGGCTTCCCTGTCCATCACCGACTTCCGAAGCTTACTCAAACTCATGTCCATCAAGTCAATGATACCATCCAACCATCTAATCCTCTGTTGTCCCCTTCTCCTCCATCCTTCAATCATTCCCAGCATCAGGGTCTTTTCCAATGAGTGAGTTCTTTGCATCAGCTGGCCAAAGTATTGGAGTTCCAGCTTGAGCATCAGTCCTTCCAATGAATATTCAGAACTGATCTCCTTTAGGATTGACTGGTTTGATCTTGGAGAGATCAAGGGACTCTCAAGAGTCTTCTCCAACACCACAGTTCAAAAGCATCAATTCTTCATTGCTCAGACATCTTTATGGTCCAAAGACTGTATGTATGCATGCATATGGTCTCACATGCATACATGACTGCTGGAAATACCATAACTTTGAGTAGATGGACATTTGTCAGCAAATTAATGTCTCTGCTTTTCAATATGCTGTCTAGGTTGGCCGTTGCTTTTTTTCCAAGAAGCAAGCATCTTTTAATTTCATGGCTGCAGTCACCATCTGCAGTGATTTTGAAGCCCAGGATAATACAGCCTGTCATTGTTTCCATTGTTTCCCCATCTATTTGCCATGAAGTGATGGGACTGGATGCCATGACCTTAGCTTTTTTTTTTTTTTCCTTTTTTATGGTTTATTTTTTAATTAATTAATTTATTTTAATTGAAGGCCAAGTACTTTACAGTATTGTGGTGCTTTTTGCCATACATTGACATGAATCAGCCATGGGTGTACATGTGTCCCGCTGTCCTGAACCCCCTCCCACCTGCCTCCCCATCCCATCCCTCTGTGTTGCCCCAGTGCATGGGCTTTGTGTGCCTGGTTTCATGCATCTAACCTGGACTGGTCATCTATTTCACATATTGTAGCATACATGTTTCAATGCTATTCTATCAAATCATCCCACCCTCGCCTCTCCCACAGAGTCCAAATGTCTGTTCTTTACATCTGTGTCTCTTTTGCTGTCTTGCATATAGGGTTGTTGTTACCATCTTTCTAAATTCCATATATATTCATTAGTATACTGTATTGGTATTTTTCTTTCTGACTTACTTCACTCTATATAATAGGCTCCAGTTTCATCCGCCTCATTAGAACTGACTCAGATGCATTCTTTCTAATAGCTGAGTAATATTTCATTGTGTATATGTACCACAACTTTCTTATCCATTCATTTTCCGATGGACATCTAGGTTGCTTCCATGTCCTGGCTATTGTAAACAGTGCTGCATTGAACATCAGGGTACATGTGTCTCTTTCAATTCTGATTTCCTCTGTGTGTATGCCCAGCATAGGGATTGCTGGGTCATATGGCAGTTCTCTTTCCAGTTTTTTAAGGAATCTCCACACTGTTCTCCATAGTGTCTGTACTAGTTTGCATTCCCACCAACAGTGTAAGAGGGTTCCCTTTTCTCTGCAGGTCAAGTTTTCAGCCAGCTTTTTCACTCTCCTCTTTCACTTTCATCAAGAGGCTCTTTAGTTCCTCTTCACTTTCTGCCATAAGGGTGGTATCATCTAACAGACCAAGATGACATTGCTATACAATATTTGGAAAGTTAATTTTGGAACTGAGTCTACACTATTTGAAATTTTTAAGTGGGCTTATTTAAATATTCATTTAAATCATTTAAAATGCATATTTTATTGATATATTCCTCATTTTACCAACAAATTATTTAAGGAGTCTTTGGAATAGTATTTTATATTTGTTAATTGATGATCTCTAGAAAGTATCTTCTTTTACAAATGGAATTACTGATGATAAAAGTCATCCTTGATTTAGACATTACATTATGCATGGCACTTCTAGCAAACAGATGGCACACTCAAATTAGGATTATCTGGGGAGTTTCTTGATAAGTCAATGAGTTTTAAAGGCATGGGGCAAGTGTGGAGAAACCACAAGGACTGGAGTATATGTCTGAAGCTGCTACCACCCCTTGTCCTGTGTGGATGAGGGAAAGGAGAGGTTGCTGGAATCTGGGAAATATTGAGAGTTGTGTAGAAAAGGCCAATTTAAGTAAGCAGTGACTTTCTGTCACTAGCCAGACTAGTCTAAGGTAACTGCAAAGGATGAATAAAAAAGGGAACTACTGACCTATGTTTCTATCCTCCTGGCTTTTAATCTTCTTTCTGTGCCTCAGATTGGCCTGACTCAATTCTAAGTCAGAGGGCAGGAAACTATGGATGTTAGTTATACAGGTTGGTCTCCCAGGGCAAAAAGTAGGGTGGAGAAGGGCAGAGAGCATAACTGAAGGGCCAAATGGAAATATCCAATATAGAAACCAGCACTCATATTAACACTCATATGAATACTCACGTATTCATATGCAGTTTATATAATCAATTTGCATATATATGCTGCTGTAGTGGCAGTGAAAGTCACTCAGTCGTGTCCTACTCTTTGCGACCCAATGGATTGTAACCCACCAGCCTCCTCTCTACATGGAATTCTCCAGGCAACAGTGCTGGAGTGGGTAGCCATTTCCTTCTCCAGGGGATCTTCCTGACCCAGCGACTGAAACCTGGTTTCCTGCACTGCAGGCAGATTCTTTATGATCTGAGCCACCAGGAAAGCCCCTACAATATATAAAAGCTTTGATATTGATGGTGATGGTTTAGTCGCTAAGTCATGACTGACTCTTGTGATGTCATGGACTGTGGCCCGCCAGGCTCCTCTGTCCATGGGATTTCCCAGGCAAGAATACTATAGTGGGTTACCATTTCCTTCTCCAGGGGATCTTCCTGACCCAGGGACTGAACCTGGGTCTCCTGCATTGCAGGAAGCCTTGTATTAGCCCTGTATTATGATACTAATAACTGTGATTAATATTGGCTAATTATAAGTATATAGGAGCTTCCCTGTTGGTTCAACAGTAAAAGAATACACCAGCAGTGAGGAGAAATGGGTTTGATCCCTGGGTCAGGACGATACTCCAGAGAATAAAATAACAACTCTCTTCAGTATTCTTGCTTAGGAAATCCCATGAACAGAGGAAACTGGCAGGCTGCAGTCCATGGGGTCACCAAAGTTGGACACGACTCAGCAACTAAGCCACCACCACCATAAACACATAAATACTTGTCATCTATCTCCTCACAAGAAAGCAAAGGAGGCCAGAGTATTATTTTAGAAAACTCAAACGATGATGAGTTAGAATGTCTACACTTAAGTTATCAACTGACGGTATGATCTTACACGAAGCAATTAATCTCTTAATATTTCAGCTTCTGTTCTGTAAAAAGGACAATATATACCCTATCTCTCTCATGAGCATGTGGTGATAGTCTGTTGGTTACACTGAGATAGTATTTTGAAAATATAAAATATTATTTGTTTTTGAGAAGAAAGTGTCACATTGAATTAGATCATCTGGAAAACAATCTAAAATTTGTTTTATTCATTTTTTAAATGAAATTCATATTAAGAAATTACGTATACACATTATTTATATAAATATGAACATTCAATTTAGCTTAACTTTAAAGTCTTGATTTCTATTTTTAAGCACAATTGTCCTCTTTCTGAAAAATTGAAAAATATAATACCATATGATCTCCTTATATTTGCCTGGCATACTTGTTAAAGGAAAAAATGTAGCAAGTATACTTTGCCACTCTGAAAATGTCAATCTTATATTAGCAGTTGTGCTTATTTAGATAAGAAAATTAAAAAGCTCCAGCAACATAAAATAATTTATGCTAAGTTCTTAAATATGAGCTTAAATGTTAGTCACCTTCCTGTTTTCATTCAATATATTCTTCCTGACATATTCACAATGTGACTCATTCTATCAGCTATAAGGCAGCAACTTCCAGGTTGTTATTATCATTGTTATTAATTATTATTCATTGTAGGTATCTCTACTCATAGACATCATAGGTACCTCTAGTTCAATATGATGAAACTAAATCAGATGATTTTTTATCCAGAATGGCTCTTATCCTTATTCATCAACTCATTATCTATCCTGACACCCAGAAATTTGAGTGCTAGCAACTAGTCACCACTTTTTAATCACCTATGTCTCATTCATTGCAAAACGCACAATTTGGTGCCCTTTGTCTCTAAACTAACATTTTCAATCTACTGTTCACAGTGTTGTTGTAGTGATCTACTAAAATACAAACATGAATAGTTACTTTTCTACCTAAAACCTTTTATTATCTTCATAACAGGGTAGTACCTGATGATAAGTGATCATTATTTGAGCTCTGTCCAGTCACTTCTTACTTCATCATTACTCTCACCCTACCCTAGCCCCCAGGCTTCCCTGCTGGCTTAGTGGTAAAGAATCCATCTACCAGTGCAGGAGATGCCAGTTCGATCCTTGGTCTGGGAAGATCCTGTGGAGAAGGAAATAGCAACCCACTCCAGTATTCTTGTTTGGGAAATCCCATGGACAGAGGAGCTTGGCGAGCTACTGTCCATGGGGTTACAGAGAGTCAGACATGAGTTGGCAATTGAGCAACAACAATCCTAATCCCCAACATAGACAGAGATGCCCCACCCTCAAGCATTTTCCTAGTGATCCATGGTATTTCAGGTCATCATGTCCTTTGGTCACTATGTTCTTCCCATAGAATAGACAGACTTCTTATTCTCCAGCCCATCACCATCACCAGTCTGGCAAATACTCATCATCAGAACATGCTCAAGGCTACCAACTCTGTGTGTGCTCCTCACTTTCCCAAAGAATAGGCCACATCCTCTTTTGGGATCTTTTATCATCACACCCTTACTTTTTTATCCATCCCTGTTCCCGTACTGGTATGTAAAACTCCTTCTCAGCAGTGCTGACTTGGTATTTATAATGACTAGAAAAGCAGAGGCTTAGAAATTATATGTCAAATGAAAGAATGACTGGAGAGACAAAATTATATAAGAATAATTTTCTAAGTTTACAATTTTATCTCTGGATTGGATTTCCCAATTGTCCTTGATAAACCTAAAAAATAATCATTGTTTTTTATACAGTAAGAGGAGTGTACTAAACATGTATAAAAGAAATGGTTGGATAACTAATAGTTACAGTGACGTAGTTCTCACATCATGTTTCCAAACAGAAAAAAAAATGCAACATTGCAAAATAACAGCAAATCTGTTATATTTCACTGTTTCTTTGTTGGACTAAGCTCAGGATTTTATTCATAATTTTATCACATAGCTATTCTTTCACACTGAACTTTCTGCCTCAAAAGAATTAGATACTAAGGGAGATAAATGCCCTTTATTTTTTGCCAAGATGAAAGAATTCTCCACTAAATTTGTTCTATGCTAAAATAAGATAAGAATTAAAATACATAAATTTGCATTCTCAATATCAAAGTTTACATTTAACAAATCAAAATGTGAGTTAGTCATGTCTTTTAAGTCTAGGAACATTTTAAAATTAGGAGTGTACTTATGTGCACTTAAAAAATAGACTTTATCATTTTCAAGTCTCAATTTTTTCCACTTGAAAATTTTTTTTCAGATCAAAATTTCTCTACCTACCATTATGTTGAACTGATATAATTTTGTACTATTTGATTTAATGATATACTTGTATGAACATTATCTGCTGCATTTTACTGAGTCCATCTTTTTTCAACCATATATTTTGTTAAAAGTAAGATTTTTTTTCCCATTTATTTTTATTAGTTGGAGGCTAATTACTTTACAATATTGTAGTGGCTTTTGTCATACATTGACATGAATCAGCCGTGGATTTACATGTATTCCCCATCCCGATCCCCCCCCACCACCTCACTCTCTACTCGATCCCTCTGGGTCTTCCCAGTGCACCAGGCCCGAGCACTTGTAAGTAAGATTTAAAATCTATGTTCTTATCTTGTTTTTTTCTAAAGTAAAACAGAAAACACCATCATAGCATCTGTTTATGCCAGGGGAAAGATTTTATAAGAAATACAGCAAATATATTTTCAGTATGTTTCATATAGTGTAAAAGAAATGGAATTTCTTAACGTTCAAGTATTTGCAACAAGTTTAAAAAGAAACCAACTTCTGAAGAGAAAGTTCTAGAAATTCTTGTTACAAGACTTATAGAAATCTTATAACAGGCTCCATTGCAAGCCAGAGTAGGGAAACCTTCTAACAGAAACTGTGAATTGTTTTTATTTATCTCATGGCCCTATAGAAAGAATGAGCTGACTGCTAAGTCATAGCACAGTTCACTAAAACGCATATTCACTTAAAAATTGGAGTCACAAAGAGGTAAATTAATGAAGGCAACTAAACGGACAGACAGCTCTGGATGGAGCATGAATGGCATTCCTCTCAGCCATGACTTGTTACTGCTGAGAGAAATCAGACTGGCATGGTCTGTTGTGTGCATTTTTTTTCCTTTCAATTTTATTTTTTTTTTGCCACTCCAAACAGCATGCAAAATCTTAGTTCCATGGCCAGAGATTGAACCTGTGACTCCTACAGTGGTAGTGCAGAGTCTTAACCACTGGCCTGCCAGGAAATTACTTCAGTGCATTTTCTACTGAGATATAATTGACAGATCATATTGTGTAAGTTAAGGCATACAACATGTTGATCTGATACATTTCTATATTCAATATGATCAATGCCATAGAAGTAGCTACCACCTCTATCACATTACATAATTATCATTTATTTTTGATGATTAGAACATTTAAGATCTAGTCTCTTAGCAACTTTGAATTATGTAATATAGTATGGTGGTGCGTTAATTTTTGAGACAAAGAAACAAAGGTAAATCAAGTTTAAATGACCAGTTCTGAATTACATAGCCAAAGTTGATCAATTCAGAAAGTTATAACCCCTTAGAGCCCTTTTCTCCTATCCCATCACCTATTTCTATTCATAAGATGTTTCCTGAGAAAAATGCCTGAAGCTGAAATAGAAGAGATCCCAAATATCATCAAATATGAAGGTAGAGACATACACACTTGTGTCAGCATTTGCTTGTGATTCCTGGGTTAGCATGAATATGAGGGCAGAGGCGTAGTTAGCTGTAGAAGACATTTTGTCATAAAAGTCTCACTTCTGGGTTTCATGCTTAAGACTATTTTTTTCCCAGTGTCAATCATAATTCTACATAGCCTCCATTTTCATAAGGCACTATAAAAAGAGAAGTTCTGTTACATAATGACTTAAAGAATAATGAAGATTTTCAAACGCAGGACTGAATTTTGTGAAAAAAATATTGGTGTTTATTTAGGTTCAAATTATAGCCCTAGTTTGAAGAAACATGGGCAAGTTGTTTAATCTCTCCACGCTTCATAGTCCCTGCTTATCAAGTGGCAAATTAATATTATTTTAGTGGGCTGTTGTGAGGAGAATATGAGTAAAAATACTGAAAACCTGTAAGCAGTGACTGGCACTCAATAAACCTCTGCTTAAATTTTGGTCGTTATTGTTATTTTATTATTAAACTTTAACAAAGGCATTCACCTCTAAAAACAATATGGACACAGTTTTTCCTTGAGTTTCTATGATATATATAAAGCATATAAACTATATGTGTTAGTATTTTTAAGGTATGCATTTATGACTCTGAAAATGACAAACAGGAGTGGCAATTCGAGTGTCACAAATCTAGGTTATACTGTTAATCCCATCACCTATAGGTTTACAGAGGGCAGAACAATTGTAGCATCATATTATTTTGTATAAGTTCTACTGGTATTACTTGAATCTGATGATAATTCTGCTTTCTGATTTTATTAGTGTGATAAGCCTCTGAATTTATAATGCTTACGTTTACATTTTTTTTCTATTTCAGTTCCCACTATACTGTTTCAAATTCTTTCCCCTTTTAAAGCTGACAATGTTTCACCCCTGTTTCCTTATTCAAACTCATTTCTTATTTATTCCTCTTCTTATTGTTTTCCAACCTGACTTTCAGCTTCTGAAATCTCCCAAGCCCTAAAGAAACTGAAGGACATTCCTTCATTCACTGGATGAGTCCAATATCTAGTAAAGAAATATAAAGAAGATAAAGAAGCCAGCACATTAGTTGATCAGCTGGAAAGTGGCCTAATACTCAGGCTATCCCTTCCCAGAAAGGAACTTCATATGCTTATTTGCTCATATATTCATTTACTAATTCATTTAAGAAATATCCATTTAAATCTGTTCTGGGCCAGGTATTGTCAGTCACTTATGCATATAAGCATTCATTTATTTTCTACAAAAGGTAATTGTGTGCCCAGCTTTGTGCTAGGTATTTGGAGAAAGTCTACTTCTAGGGGAAAATACAGTGATATATACCAGTGCTGATGCTTTATGTATGTTAACTAACCTACTTCAAGAATGGGCTGGCCAAACTGTTATCCAGAGCATTAAATAAAATTTTTCTACCAATCAGGCTCAAGTGTATCATCTGGTGTTATTTGAGCCTGATTGTTAAAAATGCTCCTTGAACTGTTGCAAACCTTTGATTAATTTTCAGAGTTCTGAAAAAGCTGACTTTGACAAGTTTTGCTATGATTCTTATTGTTTTTAATGAAGTGCATGTTTTCAACATCCTTACTCCATCATTCTGGAATTCCCTCCCTGTTGTGGTTTTAAACTCACTTCCAGCATTGCATTCTTATCCCATTCTTTGTGATCATGTTCATTGTCATCCTTCAGTGACATTAACTGAGTCTTGGCCCTGATATGTTTTATAATAATTCAATATCTCCATTGCTGACATGGTGCTACCTGGTTTAATCCATCTTCCTAGAAATCATGTTGCTGAATCTCAGTATTGATCCCCACTCGCTGCTTAAAGACTATTTTAGAAAGGTGATGCCCTTGCAACTTTTTGTGTATATATCTGACATAGAATTTAAGAAAGGGATGAAATCACTTCTGATATCCTTTTATATTTGTCCTGGTATTAATCCTTGTATATGGTGTAACTTATATAGAAAAGAAAGTCACTTTTCTCTCCTTGGGCCTTATTCTTTAGACTTGGAAAAAATTATCCTAAGTATACATTTAAAAGATGGTTGTTCTCCTATGAAGACAAAAATCCCAAGTACAAGATGAGAAAGCTATGTTTAATTTTATTTATTTATTTTTTTTGAGAAAGCTATATTTTAAAACCAACTGTCTCAGTTGACTGTCACTCTGAGTTTATTTTCCTTTAATGATCTCAGTAAATTTCCAAGCAGAGATTTTAGCTTGGTCTAGAGTGTACTCTGGACATGCAATGGAAGAGTATTTAGGTGTCAAGGGAGTGTACCATAAGCCTTAAGATCAATATAGAAGAGAAAACCTATAATTAGTGAGAGAGCTCCAAGAGAAACATTTATATTTTTGTCAGGATAAAAATAAGGTTAGAAGGGCCACTGCACCCTTAGTAACCTTGGAACACTGGAAGTTAAGGAAACCTAGATTTTCCCCTTACATAGATAATATACACTAACTACCCTTTTCCCTGAACTTCTTGAGGGACATCCTCCAAGAAGATCCAAGTACTTACTCCAGGAATCTGCCCTGACTTCCCTCCCCAACCGTATGGTGGATTAGATGCATCCTCCATGTTACCCCACCTCACTCAGTACCTAAACAACAACTACTCTGTAAACCCTTCCTTAACCCATGGAACTACAAGAATTTTGACTTATCTTTGAATTTCAATTTCTAGAACAGGACTTGGTACTACTAGATGCTCAATAAATTTCTTGTGAACTTTTATTTAACACTCCTCTTGCTTGTTCAGACTTCTTTTCATTACAAAAGTCTGTCAAGCTGGGCTGTTTCTTCCAGTAGGATTTTCTTGCCCTTTGGAGTCCAACCCATTTGACTTTAAGAGTCAACTATACTGTTGTCTAACTCTGTTTTGCCACTGGCATTGTATTTTTCTTCTGCTTTCCCTTTAAAACACCCTGGGAAGTCCCATGGTCTAGGAGTTTCTCTGATATAATTGCCTGTGTTGTGTAGTCTACCTCAAGTTATTTTTTCCTCTGTCACCAAATTGTGTGTATGTGTTGGAGGTAGAAGCATGGGGTCAGATGACTTAGAGCTTTAAGACCTTCAGTTATTTGACACTCTTGGAAAACTGTTTACTGGCACATAGGGATGACATATAAATTCTTCCCATGGCTTCCTTGGTCTATTTCTGCTCTCCCTGTGATCTATTTGTGCTCATCTTTGCTTTCCAGGACTTCCCAGGTGGCTCAGTGGTAAAAGAATTTGCCTGTCAATCAAGAGACTTGGGTTTGATCCCTGGGTCAGAATATCCCCTGGAGAAGGAAATGGCAACTGACTCCAGTATTCTTGACTGAAAAATCCCTTGGACAGAGGAGCCTGGCGGGCTAAAGTCCATGGGGTCACAAAGAATCAGACATGACTGAGCTCGAGCCTGAGAGAGAGAGAGTTGGCTTTCCAACTTTCATTTTCAGTTCCATACCCAGGAGCCTACCTTTTTCATTGATCTTCCTTACCCATTCCAAGCCATAGAACTGTTTTCCTTTGAACTCCTCAAAATGTTGAAACCATGCAATCTCTTGCATGATTGTTACTTTTTTGTATGCTCTTGCCCCCAATTTTATTAGGTCCCTTGAAAACTCAGCCTCCTTTATGGATTGAGTGCATATAGGCAACACATAAACAAACACACAGGTTCATGCTCACACACTCAAGAATGAAAATTTTTCCTTAAATCCAGAATAACTAGTCCAAATCTAAGATGTTATAACAAGTTAAATCAGAAAGGACAAAGAACAAATGTACAACTGTATCATAAAAAACCTTGCACGTTCATAAAAATTTCTGCCAGCATAAGGACTGTTCAGTTAGACTCTTTGATGGTAAAATTTATTCTAAATAAAACCTCACCTCCATGCTGTGCCCTTTCTACATCAGAATTGGAACGAACTTTGCAGATCCTGCACCTGTTGAGTTATACAGAAAACCTACAGGAAATCAAGACTGCAAGTGCATGTCATTAAATACAAAAGATTAGAATAAAAACCTTAGGTGGCTATGGTTTCTGCTGTTATTTTAACTCTGCATGCTCTTGTACATCATATATCATTAGTGAGCAAAAGAAATCACATAATAACAAATTACTAGACTTATGCTTAAAGTTCTTAGACAATGCACATTATGTGAACATCTATGGCTATTCTGAGCATATAAAATGGTTAAGCCAAACAGAAAGGTTATCACGTTGCGTTTATGAATTTTGATAACCAGTGGCCTTGTGTTCTGCATGTCTGTGACTCTGAAGAGCAGATTTGGGTTGAGCCTTGTGGCAGCTCCTGCGGGGGCTAATCAGGAGAGCTGCTGTGACTAAAACTGAAGTGGAAGTTGCAGCTGCCTGGTAGATGATGTTTATTAAAGCTGCCTGCCAGTGTCAATACAGAATCCAGACTGGATTTTAGAACAAAATGTGGCACTTGCAAGGCAACTTGGGCAGTATTCATAATTTTCTAAGGGCATTGCATCTTTTCACTAAGAATGGAAAGGAAATGATTAAACAACTATTAACATAAAATTTACCAAACTGGCTAAATAATGAACATTTTCACATTTCCTTCTAAATAATATATATGGAAATTTTGTCATTAAATATATACACCTTTAGTATTTGAAAATAAAGGGTAGCTATGGACAGAGACTAGAGTATAATCCTGAGTTGTGTTAAAGTAATGAAATAGTGAATATTTTTCTTCTTTTTTAATTATAATTATTGTTATGCTGTTTTCTCACAATAAAATAAATGTTAACATTTGGGTCACAAATTTTGGTTTATTTATTGACAAAGGTTAATCTGGAGTTAAAATTATCTTTATAATGCTATACTTTTTTCCTTGGTTTCAAAAAGTAACTCTATTTATAGAAAATTTTCTAGTAAGATAACAGATGTTTAGCAAAAAACCCACTACTAATATTTGATTCTGCACCAGTGATAGTTAAGAAATACCTGAAAATTCATGATTACTGACCAGAAAAATTTAGATTTTTCTTAACAGCATACATGTATAATTGTATCATTTTAGACAAATGCAATAAAATGCTTCTTATTTTAATCATCAGGATCTAAACATTTTTTATTTTTTTAATGGCTGAAAGAAAAATGAAACCAAAGCGAAGAATCCACGAGGGAAGAAGTAAGTTTTCTAGACATCTCTCACATTGACAGAAACTGGTGCTGATTAAGAACATTACTATCTTAGAACAAATGAGCACCTTCACATTTTCTTCAGATACGGAACTTCACTGTTGTTTACCATAAAAATATCTCAAGGTAATACAAACCCTAGGAGAGAATTTCTCAAAGAAGAGAAAGAAATGGTACTGCTTGATAAGATGAAATTTCCAAAAGACTGTAGAATTTGCCTAACTCTATGCCTGAGGTTGACCCTCTGCTTACAAAAGTCAAGTGATGATTTCTCTCTCTTTTTTGTTTTAAATGGAAGCCATTTTTTTTAATGCATCTGTGTCATTTGAATGTGTGGACATAATAAGTAGATGTAAACACTAAGGTTTTTCAATTCAATTACTGTGTAAGTCTCTATAGAATTCTAGTCTTTATGTCAACTCTCCTGTCTCCATCTGAGAATAATACTACTTGGTACAGGGTAATTGCTCTCATCAGTTGATCTCTCCATCTCCAGGAATCAGCTTCTATTATTTAGGCGAAGGTTTCCTAATTCAGTACGCTACTCCAGTTTGCTCTTCTCACTAGTACATTTGCTCTAGATTTTATTCCTCTTCTTTCCCTTATTAACATTCTGAGTTGGGTTCACTATTAATGCATAGCTGTATAATCTGAAACTGAATTTTGGTTTCTGAAACAGAACTAAGTTTCCTCTTTTAAAATCTGTCTCCTCTCAGCTAAGGCTAAGAGAGTGAGTCATGTGAAAATATCAGATCACAGCACAGGGTCAGTTTGTGCGTAATCTCCCAAGATCTACCTGGTACATGTACATGTGCATTTTCTACACATCCTGAAGACTGACTCTGTATGAAAACCCACACTTAAAATTAATATCTTTATATAGCATAGACTTTCTGTATGTATCCCTTATATAAACACATATAAGAAGGTATATGTGTTTAACTTTTTTATAGTTAAATTCTATTTTGAACCATAAGAAGTCTTTTCCTAACCTGAGTAAACATGTGCCAATTTTATGCATATTTTAAATAGGAATCTTTGATTAGGATTAATAGTAACAAGACTGTAGATTTTGTAGAAATAGATACATGCCCAAGCCCCACCTCTGTGGATTCCAGCTCAGTGCTGAAAAGGACCAAACCACCCATTTAGTTTTTAGTGATCAAAAGACACTAGTTATTATTTAAATTATTAAGTTGTTTACATTTCAAAATCAATTAGATTAGAAATTTATTTTAAGTGTAATCTCTTAAGTACATATTAATATATCCAATTCTATATCTCAGGACCCATGAAGAAAATAAATAGCAGTCACAAAATTCAAATTTTATGCTGATTTATTTCTTAGCCTTTTATTTAAAAGAAAACCAATGTCTCTGAAAAACTTTCTCTACAAATATCTTGGTAGAAGTGTTAATAATCAGTAATCAGATAAAAAGTGAATATCAAGAGTAAATGGGAATGGAGTTAAATAAGATGAGATTATATGTATTTGGCAGTGGGTTAATTGGAAAAGTTTCCCTTTATGCAAACTTATATTCTGCTGCTAACATTAACTTGTGTACATTTGGAACAGCTGAAAACAATTCTGCTGACTATAATATTCTACTTTCAAAACAAATTGCTTTTCCATAGACCAGGTAACTAACAATGATAGTCAGTATATTTGGACTTTGATATCTGAAAATCTCCACAAGAACTTTGTATCACTAATTATAAGAGTGATGAATTCTTTCCTTTAAACATCAGCAAGTGACTTTTTAAAATGACTAACACTGCAGATATGCAGTTGTCGTTGTTGTTCAGTCGCTCAGTTATGAGTCACAGTCAGGCTCTTTGTGACTCCATGGACTGCAGCACGCCAGGCTTCCCTGTCCTTCACCATCTCCCAGAGCTTGTTCAAACTCATGTCCATTGAGTCGGTGATGCCATCCAACCATCTCATCCTCTGTCGTCCCCTTCTTCTCCTCTTTCAATTGTTCCCAGCATCAGGGTCTTTTCCAGTGAGTCAGCTCTTCGCATAAGGTGGCCAAAGTATTGGAGCTTCAGCTTCAGCATCAGTCCTTCCAGTGAATATTCAGGGTTGATATCCTTTAGGATTGACTCATTTGATCTCTGTGCTGTCCAAGGGACTCTCCAGAGCCTTCTCTAACACCACAGTTCAAAAGCACCAGTTCTTTGGTGCTCAGCCTTTTTTATTGTCCAGCTCTCACTTCCATATGTGACTACTGGGAAAAAACATAACTTTGACTATACGGACATTTGTCAAAAAAGTATTGTCTCTGCTTTTTAATATGTTGTTTGTCATAGCTTTTCTTCCAGGGAGCAAGCTTCTTTTAATTCCATAGCTGCAGTCACTGCCCACAGTGATTTTGGAGCCCAAGAAATAAAGTTTGTCACTGTTTCCATTGTTTCCCTGTCTATTTGCCATGAAGTGATGGGACCAAATGCCATGATCTTCATATTTTGAATACTGAATTTCACGTTAGCTTTTTCACTATCCTCTTTCACCTTCATCAGGAGGCTCTTTAATTCCTCTTTACTTTCTGCCATTAAGGTGCTGTCATCTGCATACCTGAGGTTATTGATATGTCTCCCAGCAATCTTGATTCCAGCTTGTGCTTCATCCAGCCCAGCATTTCACATGATGTACTCTGCATAGAAGTTAAATAAGCAGCGTGACAATATCCAGCAATGATGTATTTCTTTCCCAATTTTGAACCAGTCTGCTGTTCAATGTCTGATTCTAAGTGTTGCTTCTTGATCTGCATACAGGTTTCTCAGGAGGCAGGTAAAGTGTTCTGGTATTCATATCTCTCTAAGAATTTTCCACAGTTTGTTGTGATCTACACAGCAAAGGCTTTAGCCTAATCAATGAAGCAGAAGTAGATGTTTTTCTAGCATTCTCTTGCTTTTTCTATGATGCAGCAGATGTTGGCAATATGATTTCTGGTTCCTCTGTCTTTACTAAATCCAGCTTGAACATCTGGAAGTTCACAGTTCATGTACTGTTGAAGCCTGGCTTGGAGGATTTTGAGCACTACTTTGCTAGCATGTGCAATAAGTGCAATTATGCAGTAGTTTGAACATTCTTTGGCATTGCCCTTCTTTGGGATTGGAATGAAAACGTACTTCTTCCAGTCCTGTGGCCACTGCTGAGTTTTCCAAATTTGCTGGCATGTTGAGTACAGCACTTTCACAGCATCGTCTGTGAGGATTTGAAATAGCTCAGCTGGAATTCCGTCGCCTCCACTAGCTTTGTTTGTAGTGATGCTTCCTAAGGCCCACTTGACCTCTCATTCCAGGATATCTAGCTCTAGGTGAGTGATCACACCATCGTGGCTATCCGGCAGATACGCGGTACTGTCCCCTATTCTCTTTCTCTCTCTCTCTCTCTCTCTCTCACACACACACACACACACACACACATATGCAGAATCAGTACAGTTAGAAGCAGTTTCTGATAAACCAGCCTAGCTATTTTATCTTAGGCATAATATATTTTTAAAATAATAAAACTATAGTTGTTAGATAATTATCACTTTACTGACCTTTATACTGCAAAGTTTTGAGCAAAACGAAAATATAAAGCCTCTGTTTCCTCAAAAACAGAGAAATCTTAGAAACTTTACTAAGTTTTTCGATTTACTAGTGAATGATGTGCTGTATTTTACATAGAATTATGCATATTGCTCTGCAGATTATATTTACATACTGAAAGTGAATGTGAAAGTCACTCAGTCATGTCCAACTCTTTGCAACCCCCTCTTTAGAGTCTGTGGAATTTTCCAGACCAGAATACTGGAGTGGGTAGCCTTTCCCTTCTCCAGTGGATCTTTCCAACCCAGGGATAGAACCCAGGTCTCTTGCATTGCAGGAGGATTCTTTCCCAGCTGAGTCACAAGTGAAGCCCACATTTACAAAAAACTCTACAAGTAGAATGGTGGAAAAATAGGATAAGAAAAAGGGGGAAATTAGCTAAAATATAAAAATACGTACAAGAAATAAAGTATCCAGAGGTGATAAGGCCAGTGCCTTATCTTCTGTAACTGAATACAAGACCATGATTGGTATTCAGTAAGTCTCTTTTTTTTTTTCTTTTAGCAGCTACTTAAAATTCCCTATCTTTATTCAACGCTTCAGTTCTCACAGCTTTAGGATGGAGATTTGGTGATTCAAATCTTCATTCCTAAGGAATCAATCATATGTAGTCCTGACTAGATAAATTCTTCTTATATTTACCACTAATGGTGATGCAAGCATGGGACTTCAGGCATGTCCTAGATGCTGTTCACACTGTTCCTGGCCCACTTTTATAGCATCATTTTCCCTTGATGGGAAAGATTTTAACCTCAGTCCACACCGAAAACTCCTTAGTTCATTCAGAGACATGCAGAGCCTCATACGAGCATTTTCCCATGGGCGTTAAAATTTCTACTCCAGCCGACCATAAATTAATAGAAATGAGAAGCGATTGTTATTTGCCAAGAGATCATTATATATTGAATGAGAGTTACCACCTCCATTCTACCCGCTTTGTTCTCAAACTTATGTACTCTAGTTGTGTGGAGAAAATAGTTTATATTGTTCACTGGCTTGGGGCATATGGCATAGGCTACCAGAGTGCACCTCCACACTGACAACACACTGCCGCTTATCTATTACCATGATGCTTTTTTTTAAACTGTGAAATGAAATTATTTTAGAAAGTGATAGTTTGTGAAATAACATGGTGTTGTAGAAGGCATTCAGAAATTCCTCAGAGGATGATTCTGGCAGAGACAATATGAAGAGAAATAAATTCAAATCCAGACTGTGTCTATTTATGTATGAAAACAAATGGCCAGTTCAAGGGAACGGGTCTATGTAATGTTTGTAGTGATGCTTCCTAAGGCCCACTTGACTTCACACTCCGGGATGCAGTGGTATGCAATACAGATCCCTTCAGGGTAACATTCTCCACCAGGGCTCAGAATGAATTGCTCCTGCTGGAAGGGTAAGCACTTCGCTAGATTTGTTGAGGGGAATGCTTTTAGCACTGTTTCCATAAACAGCCTCTATCTTTAGAGTGGTCATTTGTATGACCCTACTGAGAAAGCCTGAGCAGGCAATTTTCTTTATTTATTTTGGGGACCTTGTGTGTGAGCATTTATATGGTCAACTATTATCAGATTCTGGGCCTAGGCTTATTGTGAGTGGCCCATCTACTTCTGTCTTCCACAAACCTCTTTCTTGCTAATGTTTGTTTTAAGTCCTACACCACCTAATCATTCTCACAAGACTATGTATGTACTAACTTCAAGCCATCTCTGCTTGTAAACAATACAGACAACAAAGGGTATTGCTGGATGTCCAGCCCACCGGGAGGATTTCTCTCCTGAATGCTTCTCCTGGGCCAGTCTTCAGTGAGACACAAGTGCCCTTCTGGCCTGTGCAAGCATGTCATGCTGCACATTCTGTGTCCCACGTGACAAGTTTACCCCTTTATTAACAAGTCCTGGGGACTCCATGTGTTTGCATGCTAAGTTGCCTCAGTTGTGTCCGACTCTGTGACCCTACGGATTGCAGCCTACCAAGCTCCCCTGTCCATGGGATTCTCCAGGCAAGAATCCTAGAGCGGGTCGCCATGCCCTCCTCCAGAGAATTTTCCTAATGGAGGAATCGAACCTGTGTCTCACACCTCCTGCATTGGCAGGCAGGTTCTTTACCACTAGCCCCACCTAGGAAGCTCTATACATGACTCCAGTTTTAGAGCAAGGGAGATAATAGAATATGCAGAATCAGGCATCCTTGGAATATGATGATTAAGAAGAAAAAAATGCTGAAAGTCACACATTGTCACAATGCTTAAGGGTGATGCATCATTCTCACGTCCAGAACGGCTGCTATCGTGTGGACAATTCAATATGGAATCTAAGAAAAGATGATTTTTCAGAGACATACTTAGCTAGGTTAGCAGGCAGTTGTCATGACATTGTTTGGAGAAAGCAAGTTATCCAAATAAACACCAGGTAGGAGAGAAATGGTATTTTCAGACAATGTGTGGGTTTAGTCAGGAAATCTAGGTTACAATTCTAGTTCTTAAGATGGCCAGTTCAGAAATGATAGAAGAATGACCTCTAAAAGTCCATCCCTGCATGTGAGTGGAGGAATGGGAACATTTGGAGAAACTTTCAAAATCAATAAATTTTGAAGTCAACCTTTTCAGAACTTTGGAAACCAGCTTAAGACCTGCAACAATCTAAAGTGTGTTTAAGAAAAATGGCAGCATCTCAACAAGAGCAGCAAGGTATGTTTAATACTTTAATCTCATTCCCTGCCTCTCCAGCTCTGCAGTAGCCTTGAAAATTAACTGCATGACAGCTATAACTGCTGTGAAAATCAGCCACTTGGAAGCTACTGAATGAGATGACATGGGATTGGAGTTCCCCAAAACCTCGAGAGAATTGTCACTATTTGACCTATCTGGCAGCTATAAAAAGCTCCATTCTCGACTCTTTATCTGATCTGATTCAAGCTCTATTCTGTGAAACACTATCCTCAGGATATTCGTCCAAAAAACCTACAGTCGTCTCTTGGTGTTTGCAGGGGATTGATTCCAGAATCACCATGGATACCAAAATTTGCAGATGCTCAAGTCTCATAGCTGACCCTCATTTTGTGCATCTCCACATCTGTGCAGTCGGCCAACCTCAGATCATGTAGCTCTGTATACCCTTATTGAAAACAATTCACATAGAAGTGAACCTGGCAATTCAAACTCGTCTTGTTCAAGGGTCAGCTGTGGTTGTAATTTTTTCTCAATTTTCCTGCCTCAGTAGCATTACAAGTTTGAGATCAACAAGAGGCTGGTCAAAAAAAGGGAAAACTGGGGAATGATCTGTCCTTTCAAAACTCCAACATATTCCAGGGAATCTAGAAAGCTGTATCTATGTGCAGGACTCTGCACATGCTGAGGAAAGACCTGAGAAAGTTCTTTCTGATCCCTAGTTGACCTGGAGGGTCTGCACCAGCAGAGTGAATACTAAAGATTACCAGATGTTTGACAGCATTTACGGTATGCTCCAATATAAACAGAGCACCTGCAGCAATATAAAGGAGATTTAACTGCTCGAAGCATTGAAAGAGCTCTCTGTTCAGTCATGAGTTGACCAGGAACTGAAATAAGCAGGGACTTCAGTAGCACATGTGACAAAGAATACATACTCTTCAGCAGCGGTCCCCAACCCCCCAACCAAACCAGGGACCGGTTTCATGAAAGACAATCTCTCCAGGGACAGGGGATGGTGCAGGCAGTAATGTGAGCGATGAAGAGCGGGAGGTGGAGCTTCACTCCTTCGATGGCTGCTCACCTCCTGCTGCACAGGCTAGGTCCTAACAGGCTGTGGACTGGAACTGGTCTGTGGCTCAGGGGCTGGGAACCCCCTGCTCTGCAGTATATGTCCAGGAAAGTAGCTAAGCAAACAAACAGCAACAATAAACTCAGAGAAAGGAGAGCAATCTGGTTTCCAGAGCTGTAATATTTCATTATTTAAAGTGTCCATTTTTTAGCAAAAAATTATGATCCATGCAAAGAGGAAATTATGAACCAGACAGTGGAATAAAAGCAATTAATAGATAATGCCCTTGAGTAATCCCAGATGTTGAACTTACTAAACAGAATTTAAATCAGCTATTTTAAACATGGTCCAGGAACCCAAGGACAACATGTATGAAGAATAAAAGGAAAGTATGAGAAAAGTTTACCAAATAGAAGATATCAATATAAAAGATATAAGTTATAAAAATGAATCAAATAGAAACTCCGGAGTTGAAAATACAATAACTGAAATAAAAAATTCACTAGTGAATAACAAAAGCAGGTTTGAGCATTCAGCATCAGTGAATTTGAAAATAGGTCAATTGAGATTACCCGTTTTAAGGAACTGGGGGAAAAAAGAATAATGAAAAATGAACAGAGCTTCAGAGATCTGTGGGACAACATCAAGTATACCAACATACATTTAATGAAAGATCTCAAAGGAAAAGAGAGAAGGAATATTTGAAGATATACTAGCTGAAAATGACCTCAATTTAATGGAACACATTATTCCATGCATCTAATGAGATTAGTGAACTCTAAGTAAGATAAATTCAAAGAAATCCACATGTAAGGATATCATAATCAAAGCTTTGAAAGACAAGTACAAAGAGAGAACTTGAAAAGTAGCAGGAAAGAAAAGTGACTCATCACATACAAAGGATTTTCAGTAATATTGACATCTGACTTCTCAGAAATCAAAGAGGCTAGAAGCAAGTGGGATGATGTACTAAGAGTGCTGAAAGAAAAGACAGTGCCAGTTTAAAGATTCTACATTCTGCAAAATTATTGTTAAAAAATTAGAGATGAATTAAGACATTCCAAGATAAAAACAGTTTATTGCTGGCATATACTCCCTGGAAGGGAGTTCCTTCAGGCTGTAGTGAAAGCATACTAGATGTTAATTTGAATGCACACAGAAAAATTAAATGCAGTGATAAATGTACAATATAGGAAAACATAAGTGGCACTATGAATGTAGTTTTTGTCCTTTTATTCCTTTTAATTCTACTATCTGATTTAAAATACAATTGCATGAAGTAACATTTTAAAAACTGTGTTGATTGACTTATAATGCATAAAGATGCAATTTGTGTGAAAATAATTGTACAAAGAGGGAGGAGAGATGGAATTACATTGGAGTAGTTTTTTATATACCATTGAAATTGACTCGATATTAATCTATTTTTATTAAGTTTTAATTGTAATCACCAGGGTGACCACTAAGAATAGAACTCAAAAACAACTAGTAAAAGATACAACTACCACATTAAAATGTAAAAATGAGACAATTTAAACCATCAGATCGGTAAAAACTCGTTTAAAAATCAGCCAGAATTGATAATACTTTTAAATAATTACTATGTTGGTGTTTACTTTTCTAATGTTAAAAAAAAATTTACACGTATTTGTACACACATATGTATCTTCATTTAACATGATATCATAAATCTTCTTTAGTCTCAAGTTTGGATTTGAAATTTATGGTGGGGAATTTTGAACTAATTTTTTTATATTATAGAGTCTGTACTTGTACATATGTAACCTGATATTTTTAAGTAGTATATAATTGAAAGGTATATGGATTCATGACATGTTTATGTTAAACATATGAAATATTTTAAAATAATTGATTATGATTTCATAATCAGTTTGAAAGTTAAAATCAAATCCAATTATAAATCTTTGCATATTCACATGCTATAAGATCTACCGGTAATATACAAGCTGATACTCTTCCTTTCTCTAAATGAGTTTTATTAAACTGAAAACAGTTTAAAGAATTGTTTAAACACAAAGTGTTGTAAAGTGTTTTAATAAGCAAAAGTTGATATACAGTAATTTAAAATAAGTGCCCCATTCAAATGCTTTTGTTCTGTAAGTACATGCAAATTTACTCAGCAGTCCCTTCACTGGGGGATTTGTGTGATGTTTGTTTTCACTAAGAAGGAGAAAATGGAAAACCTATTTCAGAACCTGACTTGATTGCTTTGAAAATAAACAAACAAAAAGTGCTTTTTTTCTTGTGGCTTTGGGCTAATTGCACTTGCCTTCAAATCTCTGTTTTTTGGTGCCTGGTTCCCCCTACTCCCTTTATCTATGTTTCAAGGTAGATTTAATGGCTTATGGGAAAAACGTGTTTATTTCTTCCTTTTAGAAAAGGTTTTATTCTCTATCTTTTCCTGTCTTACTCTAAAGTTTTGCTTTAGTCTTAGCATGTTAAGGAATTAATAATGTATGTGACTGATATTTTTCTGATTTTTTCAACTTTTAAGAGATCGTGCCTAATGATCTGATCCTGGAAATGATATATCCTCATTTCAGTTCTGCCTCTGAGAAAAACTATATTATCTCCAGAGAGCCATGATATAATCTTAGCCACTTATCAACTGTCTTACCTATGACAATAGAAAGGGAGAGAAACTCATTTTAGATGAAAGCAGTTTGATTTAAAATAAAAAATGGTTAAGAAATTTACATAATTTAAATGATGTGAAAATCTAACATAGATATGCTCATACCCTCTGTAATTACTAACTTTAACTTCAATACTTGCTTTTGAAATCTCTGTATCCAAGTGATTTTTTTATGCTATTTTTTACACAGAAATAATAGCTACTGTTAATTGAACACTTGCTATGTACAAGGCACTATTCCAGGCCCTTGGTATGTGTTACTTCATTCAATAATTTTAACAGTCAGTTAAGTAGATATTATTACTACTGCATCTGCTTAATTGGCTGTTAAGTAGATACTATCACTATTGCAGGGCTTCCCAGAACCCACATGCTAATACAGGAGACGTAAGAGGCGTGGGTTCCATCCCTGGGTCAGGAAGATCCCCTGGAGGAGGACATGGCAACCCACTCTAATATCCCTGCCTGGAGAATCCCACGAACAGAGGAGACTGGCGGGCTACAGTACATGGGGTCGCAAAGAGTCAGGCACAACTGAAGAGGATCTGAAGTAGAGAGGGGTTGAATAAGCTGCCCCAGGATTTGACTTCCAGTAACTTTATCGTACAACCTGCAGTTTTAATCTCTATCTATTGTTAACTATGAAAAAGTTATCCACGGGAGAATTCCATTTAGGATCAGAAATAGCTAATGTCTTTCCTACTGCACAAAAAATGTGGACACTTATGTGGGGTTATAAACAAAAATGAGGATGTCCGAGGGCCTCCAATAAGTAAAGCTCTATTCACCATAAGGTAGAAAGCTGGGGCAAGATTTGGAGGTAGATATCTGTCAAACATATTTTTGAGGCTGGTTGATCTAAAATGGATGCCACATATTTATGTCTGAATTTTTAATATTATTTTCTTGCTGATTTGACAAAATGTAAGATAATCTAGTCTCAAACAAAAAGCAATGTTTTTAAAGACCTCAAAAAAAAAAAAAAAACTAGTAGTAGTTTTGACTTTCATGTTTTTATTAAAGAATGAAAATGACAGTTCTATTAGATATATGCTAAATTAATATTTGTAGTTGGGTCAGAGGCCTTTCTGACTAATGCATTAATTTATGGGTTTAGAATAAATTTATAATTTTTCTAAAGTATATTTGAATGAAAACAAGAACAAAACACAAAACCATATACATTTGGGCCTAACATTTAAAATGTTAATGTCTAATGTCTTTAAAAAAAATGTATTTTTATGTTGTGCACATATTTTGCACCAAGTGTTCTTTATGTGTTCCACAAATGTTACTTCATTTCATCTTTGTGCCTGTGGTGTGCAGTGACTATTATAATCTAAATTTTACAGATTAAGAAACTCAGAAAAGTTAAACATCTTGGCCAAAGTTATACAGCTGAGATGTGGCAGACATAGGAAACAAAACTTCAGGTCTGATTTCTAAATTTGTGATTATACCACTATCCTATATTATGTATCTTGGGCTTTTTAAATTGACACCAGTTATCTTTGCCTCCCCCCACCCCAGCCCTCCCGACACAGAAACAGACACACACACACAAAGTAAAATGATCCAAGTCTCTAAGTATGTCTAACCTTTTTTGGATGGATCAGATCATCCAGAGGAATTATTGTAAGGATTAATTAATGCATGCTTCATGGAAATTAAATTACTATATAGTCTGTGTATATACATACACTATACACACACATTCACACATTGTGAAAGATAGTGGCCCTACATGTAAGCTTTTAGTTATACTCCTACATGTAGGTCTTTAGTTATGCTCCTAAAATCAGCCCATATATTTTGTGATGAGTATTCAGAATTTTTATTACTAAAATTATTTCTAGTAGCTTTCTTTGCATTAATTGGTAATAAAGTTTTAAAGTCATGGTTAACAATGAAGTATATATTTCTTTTCAAATAGAGTTGGATAAGTATAATTTTAAATTAAAAGCTTGAGATTCTGAAATGAGTAAGTATTCTGATTTTTCACCATTCATTGTTCTGAGAAGATACTCATTAACCATTTCAGTTAGAAAAAAAGTTACCTTACTGTGAAGGCATTTACTGCTGGACTCATTTTGCTATGTGCAGGCATATCTCAGAGACATTGCAGCTTCAGTCCCAGACCACCACAACAAAGCATCTATCACAATAAAGCATGTCCAATGAAGTTTTTGGTTTTACAATGCATATAAAAGTTGTGTTTACATTATGTTACAGTCTGTTAAGTGTGCAATTATGTCTTTTTAAAAATGGAGAAAATTTAATTTTAAAATACTTTATTGCTAAAACATGCTCACCATCTTCTGAGCTTCCAACTACTCATAATCTTTTTGCAATCAGAGGGTGGCACCTCAATGCAGATGATGCCAAATGATCAGAGTGGTGGCTGCTAAAGTTAGGGTGGCTGTTTCTTAAAATAAGATAACAATGCAGGTTTTGTTACATTGATTGACACTATCTTTCACAAACAATTTCTCTGGGCATTACATTGCATTTTATCCACAGTAGAAATTCTTTCAGAATTAGAATCAATCCTCTCAAAATCTGCCACTATTTTATCAACTAGTTTATATAATATTCTAAATCTTTTGTTACCATTTCAACAATCTTTACAGCATCTTCACCAGGGGTAGTTTCCATCTCAGGAAACCACCTTCTTCACTCACTCATAAGGAGTGACTCCTCATCCATCAAACTTTCTTAAATTACTGCTTTTATTTTTATACAATTTAAAAGGTTGTACTACATTAAAAAATACTCCATTGCAAAATATTGGCTATATTACCCATGTTGTATAATACATCCTTGTAAATTTTTATCATGGGATTGCAGCAATTCAGTCACATCTTCAAGCTGCACTTCTAATTCTAGTCCTCTTGCTGTATCCAGCACATCTGCAGTTACTTCCTCCACTGAAGTCTTGAATCCCTCCAAGTCATGCATAATCGTTGAAATAAACTTCTTCCAGACTCTATGAATGTTGATATTCTGACCTCTTCCCCTGAATCAAGAAGGTTCCTAGTGATGTCTAGACTGCTGAATCCTTTCTAGAACATTTTCAATTGCCTTTGGTCATATCCGTCAAAAGAATTACTGTCTATGGCAGCTATAGCCTTACAAAATATATTTCTTAAAGAATAAGACTTGAAAGGTGAAATTACTCCCTGATCCACGACCTGCAGAATGGATGCTGTGTTTGCAGGCATGAAAACAACAATAATCTAGTTGTGATTCTCCATCTGATCTCTTGAGTGACCAGGTGCGTTGTTGATGAGCATTAAATTGCTGAGTTTGAAAGAAATATTTTCTGAGCAGTAGGTCTCAACAATGAGCTTACAATAATCAGTAAACCACCTTCTAAACAGACATACTGTCATCCAGGACTGTGTCATTCCACTGAGAGGGCACAGGCAGAGTAGATTTAGCAGATTTCTTAAGGATACTAGGATTTTCAGAATGGTAAAGGAATATTAGTTTCCTTAAAGTCACCAGCTACATTAGCCCCTAGTAAGAGTCAACCAGTCCTTTGAAGCTTTGAAGTCAGGCATTGATTTCTCTAGCTATCAAATTCCTAGACAGCATCTTCTTACAATACAAGGCTCTCTTGTCTAAGTTGAAAACTGGTTGTTTTGTGCAGCTTTCATTCATTTCCTTAGCTAGATCTCCTGGACAACTTGATGTAGCTTCTACATCAGCATTTGTTCCTTCACCTGACCCTTTTATGTTATGTAAATACATCTTTCCTTAACCTCTTGAACCAAGCTCTGCTAGCTTCAAGCTTTTCCTCTGAAGATTCCTCATCTTTCCCAGTCTTCATAAAATTGAAGAGAATTAGGGGCTTCCCTGGTGGCTCAGGCGGTAAAGAATCCACCTGCAATTGAGCAGGAGACCGGGGTTCGATCCCTGGGTTGGGAAGATCCCCTGGAGAAGGAAATGGCAACCCACTCCAGTATTCTTACCTGGAGAATCCCATGGACAGAGCAGTCTGGAGGGCTACAGCCCATAGGGTTGCAAAGAATTGGGCACGACTGAGTGACTAACACTTCACTTCTTCAGTGCCTTGCTCTAGATTAGGCTTTGCTTTACTGGAATGTTGTGGATGGCTTGATCTTCTACCTGGACCACTAAGCCTTTCTCCATATTAGCAATAAGACTGTTTCACTTTCTTGTCATCCATGGGTTCACTGAATTAGTATTTTTAATTTTCTTTAAGAACTTTTCCATTGCATTCACAGCTTGGCTAACTGTTGGGTGCAAGAGTCCCAGCTTTCAGAAGGTTAGGCTTTCCGCAAAGCTTCCTCACTTAGCTTAATCATTTCTAACTTTTTAAAAAAAAAGGTTGAATTTATTCTATGAAATTTTATTTTGTTTTATTTTTGGCCACAGCACGCAGCTTCTGGGATTTTAGTTCCCTGACCAGGGATTGAACCTGTTTCCACAGCAGTGAGAGCATAGAGTTCTAACACTGGACTGCAGGGAATTCCCAATTCTACTTTTTTATTTAAAGGTGAAGATGTGTGATTCTTCTTTTCACTTAAACACTTAGAGGTCATTGTAGGGTTATCAACTGGTTTAATTTCAGTGTTGTTTTGTTTTGTCTCAGGGAGGTTCAAGGAGAAGGAGAGAGACTAGGGAACAGCCAGTGAGTGGAACAGTTGGAACACAAAAAACATTTATAAAGTACTGCATCTTATATGGGCACAGTTTGTGGCATCAAAACAATTGCCATAGTAATACCAAAGATCACTGATCACGGATAACCATACCAAATACAAAAAAATGAAAAAATTTGAAATATTGCAAGAATTACCAATATATAAATGCAGAGACATGGACTGAGAAAATGCTGTTGGAAGGATGGCATCAATAGACCTGGTTGATGCAGAGATACCACAAATCTTCAACATGTAAACAATAAAATGTGTGTAGCACAATAAAGCAAACGGCAATAAAATGAGGTACACTTATATTCAGGTTTGCAGTGGAAGATTTTAAAACTTAAATAAATTATAGGTAAAAATATACATAATGTTAAGACATTTATCATGGCTATGAGAAACCAAGAACTCATATTTTTACTCACATTTCATAAATATAAGTTAATTTCATATAGAATATCTTTAAGAATCTTAAGTTACATTGTTGTTGTTTAGTCATTAAGTTGTGTTCGACTCTTTGGAAACCCTACGGACTTTAGCCCTCCAGGCTCCTCTGTCCATGAGTCTTCCCAGGCAAGAATACTGGAGTGGATTGCCATTTCCTTCTCCAGGGGATCTTCCAAACCCATGTTTCCTGCATTGGCAGGCAGATTCTTTACCACTGAGCCACCAGTGGAGCCCTTAAGTTACCTAGGCAGGAATATTCCCCATATTTTTGAATAAAGATAAAATAATCAATACTCACAGAGTACTGTGATTGCTGATAATTACCTGGGTAGCTTTAAGAAAAGAATAACTCTTCTGCACCTTAGTATTTAACCTACAGAATAGGGCTGCTAATATACACTTGTCTTACTTAAAGGGATTTCTACTAAAACTAAGAATAGGCAGGAGAAAATTAACTGCATACTGCAAAAGAGTTCTCCTTTGCCTGTTTTCCCATGTGTACAACATGAGCTAATGTTAAGGCACTAAAGTATCATGGAACTTCTTTCTGTAACAAAAATTTCATCATGTAAGCTTAAAATATTATTGTTCACTCACACCAAGGTTTTCAATGTAATTTAGCAAGACTTTACGTTATTAGTATTAATATTTTTCTTCCTATCAATATTCATATTGCACAATTAAAATTTTAAGACATCCTTTTGTTTTCCTGACTTGGTTTTACTCATGGTTAAGTTTGTAATGAGAAGCACTGGGCTGGAAGAAGCACAAGCTGGAATCAAGATTGCCGGGAGATATATCAATAACCTCAGATATGCAGATGACACCACCCTTCTGGGAGAAAGTGAAGAAGAACTAAAGAGCCTCTTGATGAAAGTGAAAGAGGAGAGTGAAAAAATTGACTTAAAGCTCAACATTCAGAAAACTAAGATCATGGCATCCGGTCCCATCACTTCATGGCAAATAGATGGGGAAACAGTGGAAAGAGTGGCTGACTTTATTTTTCTGGGCTCCAAGATCACTGCAGATGGTGACTGCAGACATGAAATTAAACAATGCTTATTCCCTGGAAGGAAAGTTATGACCAAACTAGATAGCATATTAAAAAGCAGAGACATTACTTTGTCAACAAAGTTCTGTCTAGTCAAGGCTATGGTTTTTCCAGTGGTTGTGTAAGGATGTGAGAGTTGGACTATAAAGAGAGCTGAGCGCTGAAGAATTGATGCTTTTGAACTGTGGTGTTGGAGAAGACTCTTGAGAGTCCCTTGGACTGCAAGGAGATTCAACCAATCCATCCTAAAGGAGATCAGTCCTGGGTGTTCATTGGAAGGACTGATGTTGAAGCTGAAACTCCAATACTTTGGCCACCTGATGAGAAGAGCTGACTCATTTGAAAAGACCCTGATGCTGGGAGGGATTGGGGGCAGGAGGAGAAGGGGACGACAGAGGATGAGATGGTTGTATGGTATCACCAACTCAATGGACATGAGTTTGGGTGAACTCTGGGAGCTGGTGATGGACAGGAAGGCCTAGTGTGCTGCGGTTCATGGGGTCACAAAGAGTTGGACATGACTCAGAGACTGAATTGAACTGAACTGAAATTTGTAATGCATTCCTCTTCTTCTTTCTCAGCCTTAATGGGATTAAGAGACTTGCCAGGTCTATCTGGATTTTAAGGGAAGCATAACGAACAACAGCAGGGTATTTACTTTTGAGAAAAGGTATTTTTCATGCTCTTCAGGTAAACAACCTCTGTCATGTAAAGCCTAATAAGTGTTAGTCCAAAACCTGGATATTAACCAATACATATTGGTTTTATAGATATGTTTTGAGAACTGATGCCTCACTTTTTGCCATCAGTTTTGAGAACTTAAAATGTATTAAGTAGACTCATATTTTATAAGTCTAGTAATTGAAACTCCTTTAAAGATACAATTTCATTAGACCCAGTTACGATATTATTTACAAAGGCTTGGGTCATCATTTACTATAAATGGTTTTAATCAAAGGAAAATGCTTAGAGGAACAGAACTGGCCAGTATTTTGTGTAATACAATAACTCCCCCATTTAACAGATTAACAAATATAGACTAGAATTCTTCTTTTGATAAATAATATTAACAACATCTATAGTTTATTTTACCAATTATATTTTCTTTCTTAACTCTTTCAAAGTAGAGAAACCTAATCATTGATATATAACTGTTCCTAAAGTATTCATTATTTCTACATGACCTTCTAAGAGCATAAAATCCTTACAGGACACTGAAAATATCTGTGACTATGATATTTAAAATTGATCTGGTAAATATGAATAAATATCATAGATATCTTATATCTTTTTAGCATTTCTAGGAAAATATAATTTTCATTTATCTGCTTATAAGCTTAAAAATGATGCTTGTACTTGAAAAGTATTTTTTTTAAGTTTTCTATTTTGATAACAATAACATTTTCAGGTTTTCTTTCCAAATTAGTCTGACTCAATACTTAAACAAATATTTATTCAGCATTTTCAGACTTGCAGAGTAGTTTAAGAAATTACAAAGTAACTTACTTCAGGTATCCTTAATAATAATTAGATCAATAAATCAATTAAAAATCCTAAAAATTACTTACTCAAAACAACTTGGGTAAAAGGATTCTTTTCTGAAATTAATAAAGAGCTTCATTTACATATATAAAATTAATATATGTAAATTATTTCATATATGAATTAAAATGTTCAACATTCAAAGTTTTATCAGGCTCTGGATACTGTAGAATTCTCCAATATGTAGCAGTATGAAACAAACACAAATTGTATGAGAGCCAGAAGAAAAATAGCTCACCACATTAAAAAACTTCTTAATAATGAATAAAATAAGAGAATTGCAGGTACTTTTTATAAAGTAATTATTTAACAGCCTACTAAATGTAAAGCAGATTTTAAAAAATTATCTTTTAATACTACATCAAAGACAAGATTCCATTTGGAGAAAATCATACCTCCACCCCTACAAGCACCACGATCAGATTTCCTGAGAGCATTTGGCAGAGAATTTGGACTTCCCTGATGGCTCATGTGGTAAAGAATCTGCCTGCAATGTGGGAGACCCAGGTTCAGTCCCTTGGCAAGGAAGATCCCCTGGAGAAGGGAATGGCTACCCATTCCAATATTCTTGCATGAAGAATCTCATGGACAGAGGAGCCTGGTGGACTACAGTCCATGGGGTCGCAAAGAGTGGGACATGATTGAGTGACTAAAGCAGCAGCAGCACACTGGTTAGAGCAATTGGATGTTTAATAATGGAACCACGTGAGGAAACTTTCAGAACCTTATAGCCATTTGGCTCCTATGCTGGGGCCAGTTTATTGGCTAGTTATGTTAGGGGAAGCACTCTGAAACCACCCACCCTGCCCAGGCTCTCTAGTAACCATTCCCATAAGTTGTTTTACAACAGGAGATCCTTGTAAGGAATATGGAACTAATAAGCCACCACCAACCAGAAGGGTTCGGAAAGGTCAAAAGGAGACACCGCGTGTCCGTCCACTTCCCAGAATCCCTCTTGCTAGCATCCATCTTGGCTGAGCAATGTGTGCATCACCAGGAAGGACTCTGCGTCAGAACCATTGGCCAAAGACCACCCGGAAACTAATCTCATCACCATAAAACCCAAGACTGTGAGCCATGCTGCAGAACAGTTCTCCTGGGTTCCCTTACTCTGCCGCTCTCCGCCTGGGTGTCTTCTTCCAATAAAGTCTCTTGCTTTGTCAGCAGGTGCCTCCCCTCAGACAATTCTTTTCCAAGTGTTAGATAAGAGCCTGCTCTTGGGGCCCTGGAGGGGGGAGGTTCTCCCTCTTCCTACAACAGTTAAAGCAAATTGTGTGTATCCCTTCCAAAATCTGTGGTCACTGGTCTCATACAGTACTTGAAATCACCCAAGTCTGAATCATTTAAACCAAAGACAAAGATTACATATCAGACTTTTTCTCCTCCCTTCCCCAAATCCCCCTTGGTGGGTAAATATGTACCAGCACACTCCAGCCAGTAGTAATCCTAAACCTATTAAATATTTTTAGGCATTAAGATTTCCCTTATTGCTAGGCACTCTGTGAAACATTTCCCAAATTCTGAAATTTCTACCACTATTAATTCTCTGGCTCTAGGATGCAAGTACAGAAATCTAGAACTTTTTTTTGTTTTAAGAGGTTAGAAATCTGAGATCAGGGTGTCAGCATGGTCAGGTTCTGGTGAGGGCTCTTCCTGGATTGCAGATAAATGCCTTCTTACTAAGTCCTCACAGAACTGAGAGGGACCTCTGTGGTTTCTTCCTCCTATAAGGCTACCAGTTAGTTCCGTCTCACATTCTAGAGACTGCATTCCTGGGCTCATGGTCTCTTTCCCTCTTCAAAGCCATCAGTGTTCCATCTCTCTGACCTTCCTCTACAGTCATATCTCCTTTTCTAGAATATCTATTTTTGCTTTTATATTCATATAGTATAAATCATTGCAGAACTACATTTGGTAAATGAAAACCATTATCTAATACATGAATTTTGATCTGAAAATGCCATGATTTGTCATCTTCCATAAAATTAAACATTGCCAGACATAATTGATTCCATAGATTCTGCTGCATTGTTGTTCAGCTGCTCAGTCGTGCCCAACTCTGAGCGACCCCACAGACTACAGCACGCCAGGCTTCCCTGTCCTTCACTATCTCCTGGAGTTTGCTCAGACTCATGTTCATTGAGTCAGTGAAGACATACAACCATCTTACCCTCTGTCAGCCCCTTCTCCGCCTGCCCTCAATCTTTCATCGGGTTTTTTCCAATGAGTCAGCTCTTGGCAACAGGTGGCCAAAGTACTGGCATTTCAGTTTCAGCATCAGTCCTTCCAATGAAAATTCAGGGTTGATTTCCTTTAGGATTGACTGGTTTGATCTCCTTGCTGTCCAAGGGACTCTCAAGAGTCTTCTCCAGCACCACAGTTTGAAAGCATCAATTCTTTGGTGCTCAGCCTTCTTTATGGTCCAACTCTCACATTAGTTGTGTAAAATTAGTACTCAGAAGAAAGAAAATTTTAAATTAAGGTAATAATCTATTTACCTTAAGACTACAACTTTATTTTTGATGCAAATATATATTTGTGAATATACAGAGTATTAGAATATTTTGCATCCTTTAAGCATTTTTCTTAAACTCAACAGCTAATTTAAGCCAACTACACAAGTACAATTAAAATGGAGAAATGAGAAAATTCAAAGAAGTAAAATTAAATAAACAGGTAGTTTATTAAAGTGCTTTTCTTGTGTTTTTTAATTCAAATATGTAGTGACATAATCAATGGGCTTCAGTATTTAAATAAAACGTTTTGTCATTTAAACAGAATTAATAAAATGCCTTAATATTTAAAATTAGTATAAAATTAATATGTTTTGCATCAGTTGATTTCTTAATAGTGCCCAGCTCTTAGCATTCTGATATGCATAAATTACTCAAATCTTTGAAATATGCAAATTGAACTGTTATCTATTTAGTAAGCCTAAGCAAGTTTGCTTTTAGAAGCACAATGAAAATATTTTGAGTTTATTATCCTGTAATTTTAAGTTTCTTCACAAAGTATTATTTTTGGAAAATCAACATGTTTTTGTGTGCTTTTAGAAGAAAAACTTTTACCTATCTGAATTCTAGTACAAGTTGTGATAACTGGTGACAGAACAACTGTGTCGTTGAACTCATTTTGTCTTCTTTTATAGTTTATGTAACATTTTATGTTGACCTTGATCATTTATTGAGTTTTTTAAAAATATAGGTTGACTATTAGTTTGTTTACAGGTATTTCATGTATAGTTTTTTGTAATAATACATCTATCACAGAACCTTTGCATCTCAAAGACAGGTATTTGGATAGTTTTACAGTCTGCTATCATCCTCAATTTAATTAAAAATATCAGTAAGAAAAGTCATGCAATAACTCAAGCGTTACAGAAGAGCTTAGACAAAACAGTATGTGCCAGCCTCTGCCATGATTCTAGAAACCATGGAGGCTAATCCCTCATGGATAGTATCTTCTTGTAACTCCTTGGGTATATTGCTCAAGCATTATTAATTCTTTCCCTTGCATTTTTAATTTTTATTCCTTAGTGGGATCTGACTTTATATATCGTTCAACCCTATCCATCTTCCCTTAAGTCTTCTCATGTGAATGAATGATCCACACTGCTATTTCCGGTTTCTCATTTGCCATTTTCTCCTTGACCCAGTGAAAGAAGGCACAGGCCTCTGCTCTCATCACTCCACTGAAAATACTCTTGCTAACATCACCAGTGATGCACCATAAACCTTCTCCTCTCACTTTACTGTTATTAATCTCTCTGCAACATTTGCTACTGTTCTGCAATCTAGTTCCTGAAATTCTGTGTCCTTACTTTTCCTGATATTGTTCTCTCCAACTCACTATTACGATATGTTCCTTTTCAACATTCATCAATTCCTTGGCAATTCCTATACTACTGGAGTACATCTTTAGTCAGATGTGCTCACTCATGCATTCTTATTTAATCCCATGATTTTAACTATCACCTATAAGTTAATGTTTTCAAACTGTATCTCCATCCTAGATTGCTCCTCTGAACTCAACTTACATATCTAAATAGTTCCTGAGAATCTTTCTTTCAATCATCTTATTCTCATATGTAAAAACTGAATTAATTATTCTCACCCCAACTGCTTTCATTCTACAACCACATATTGGTAGACTAGAGATTTCAATATGTTCTTTCCTGTATCTAGACCACGTCTCAGAACAGCTCTTCTTAGAGTCTGGCTCCCATGGCTGCTTGCTGAGTAAGTAGCAGGGCATATTACCGCATCCCCTGAGTGTAGCTGGGACAGTCTGATCTCTCTTCTGGAGGTTGATGTTGAGACAGACAGAATGTGGTATTAGCAGCGAATGAGATGATCATATATGGGCAATGTTCTCTAATTATCAAGCAGGGAAAAAAAACACTGGAGAGAAAGGTTCATTAAAGACCAGGTGAAGAGCATAGTAGAAATGAGAGTGTTACACTAGTAAGTGAAAAAGATGGATAGGGTAGCTACCCTTTATTTAATAACTCCCAAGTTCTTCTGTATATCCTTTTCTTGGGATACTAAGAGAGCCTCCTGTAGGGTGACAGTACATTCTGACTGAGATACCTAAGAGTCAACCTAGTCTATCCTGAAAGTGATCAAATTGGCCATTAGGCTGTATGAGCATTAATTTCTTAACTTTTGAATCCAATCCATTTTCCCCCATTCAGAGCCATACCCAAGTCTCAACTACTATAATTTTTCCATCCGAGCTTTTTTTCTTTTTCTCTATTATTTTCTTTCTCTATTATAGATGACTGAAGTCTTCTATCCCTCTATCTTTCACATTGCAGTGGGACCAATCTTTATAAAGACTCTAAAATGATTATTCTTCTGCATAATGCCATCTGCCATTTTATGGCTCCCTGCTTACTACCAGAGGAAGTAGAATGCTTCAAGCAGAGCATGTTTACTCTCTGTCCAGAACCTGGCCAACTTTAATTCATCCTGAGGATTTGCTGAGGTTGCCTTGGTGGTTGAGCGGTAAAGAATCTGCCTGCAATGCAGGAGACACAGAAGATGTGGGTTTGATTTCTGTGTTGGAGAAGGAGATAGCGACCCAATTCAGTCTTCTTGCCTGAAAAATCCCACAGACAGAGGATCCTGGCAGGATACAGTCCATAAGGTCACAAAGAGTCTGATATGACCGAGCATGCACGCATGAGGGTTTGCTGCCTCTGGCTTTTTATTTGGCTCGTTATTCTTCTTGCCTGGAGTAGCTTTCTCTACCTTGTTGCCTGGATCATTCTTCCTCATCTTTTCAGACCCAATTCCAGTGTCTATATTTGCAAATCTTCCCTGGCCTACCAAGTAGGGCTGATTATTCCTTTGTTTGCAATCTATCTATCTATCTTGATTCATTTACTTATGTAAATGCCTTTCCTTCATTCTAGAATATGAATTCGTTATTGATGGAGAGCAGTGTTTCATTATACATCTGGTATTTATTTATTATGATCTGAGTAAACTCAAGAGGTTACTGAGGCAATCCAAAGTAGATCTGTTTCCTAGATCCTAATGATTAACTACTGGTCTATGTGTTAACCCAAATCTACTTCAATTTCTCTTCAAGAAAGAGAACAACTTTAGAATTATTATATCTCATAGTGCAAAATTCATTTTTTAAATATCAAGGAGCTCATGTTATAAGACAAACTGAGGTACGTTAACTTTCCAAGAGTTTATTTCAGCCTGCATCAATTCAAATTGGGCAGCACCAAACCAGAGGTGGTTAGGAGTACTCCACCCACAGGAAGTAAGGGAAATTTATTTACAGAGATGTGGAAGCAAATCAAGGAAGTTATCTGACTGGCTACAGTCTAAGCAGTTGCCCTGTTTGGGAAAGCATAGTTGATTATGATTGATTGTTCTTAAATACCACTTTCTTAGACTGGAGGACATTAGCTTTGCTTTAGATTTTGGTTTGCTTGTTTAGGTTATCAAAGCATTAGTCACTTAGGCTAATGGTTTCCTTGTTTAATTACTTTACACCCATAAATCTCTAGTCTTATTTAAATTAATGCTTTTCTTCACAGTACTTCGAACTGTGACATATTTTGCTGATTCCATAGAATCACAATTTACTTTTTCGTAGTCAAATTCCACAAGTATTTTTAAACCAACTCCTTTTGTCCAAATGTGGGGAGACTTACTAAGATTGGGAGTGGGAGAACGAAGCAGTAAGATCACTATATCATACTCTATGAAGCTTCAAAAGTTAGCTTAAGATCTCGATGTTTCAGTTTTGTAAAACAAAATTAGCAGTTGAAATAGCTAATCTATAAATCCCCTCCTTGGAAAATCAAAACATACCTAAATATTAATAAAAAGAATAATTTGGAAAGTAATCATTAGTGGAGAGCACGCATACTTATGTTAATACTTAAAGGCACCTATTACTGCTTATGTAAGCATAAATTAAAATATATTAAAGCATTTCTCCATTCTTTAGTAGAACTATCACAAAACATGTTATTATAGTAACATATCTATAAAAATATATGGGCTATATATTAATGCAAGTTTTAAATAGCTAATTTTTATCTTTAGTAAATTAGAGATATAGTACAACAAAATGTCAGATTAGATAGAAAAAGTATGTATTCATTTGAAGGTAACCTCCAGTAGACTGTATTCCAAGAATGTTTCATCATCAGTTCATGCTGTTAAAAGCCTGAAACAAAAACACTACCAGAAAGTGGAACAAAGCATCAATTGCTTTTGCATCGTGACTGCTAAATATATGATTTCTTATTTTCATGGTCTACAGTTTCTTAAAGCAGATGTTCTGTTTCACCCATTATAGTAACTAGATTAGAAAAAAGTAAAACAAGAATACATTTAACAATAAATATGTTATACCTTTATTGGACAGTCTGTTCCATGTAAATTTTATGTATATGGAACTTTTTAACATGACAATAACAAAGAATCTGTTTGAGCTCACCAAATAAATGGTTTTAAGAAAGCCTGCCACATTATCTTATGCATATGTGCATTATCTTCCTACAACACTTATGTGATACAGGAATAAATTACTAAATTTGAAAAGAAAAATTAAGCAAGTCTCTGCATGACTGCATTTAAAAAATATTTATCACTTCGTGTAAATGTGGTCCACTTAGAATATGAAACATTGATTTTCCTGTCTGGATCATGGCTAAAACTACAGACATGACTGGGAACATTGTAGATGGTGCTCAGTCTCTTTCTTTTCCAGAATTTAACAACTTTGTTTCAATCCAGGGTTTATGCTCTTGGGCTCCTCATTACTGTTGTCTTTCAGTTCCAGCATCTGCTTCTTAGTCTAGCCATGGCACAGATCCATTGCACCAAAGCGCAAAATAGCAAATGAATCCCAGTGGGAGACACTTTATACCTAAAAGTCAAAGTAAAACCCCATAAAGAAAGTAACTATGCCTTTATACATTTCATAAAACAGAAAAATGTTCAAAGGAAAGTAAAATTAACTTTCAAGATATATTTGCCCCTTGAACTACACATCTGCTGTGAAGTGAAAGTCACTTAGTCATGTCCGACTCTTTGTGACCCTATGGACTATACAGTCCATGGAATTCTTCAGGCCAGAATACTGGAGTGGGTAGCTGTTACCTTCTACAGGAGGTCTTCCCAACCCAGGGATTGAACCCAGGTCTCCTGCATTGCAGGTGGATTCTTTACCAGCTGAGCCACAAGACACCTGCTACATGAGTGTAAAATTAACTTGCATATTTTTATAAAGAAGAGTATTTTCACATTTACAGAGGGTAATCTAGGTATAGCTAGTCTACACACATTATTGCTGTTTAACATTTTAAGATTTATTGTAATTTCCAGTTGGGATATTTTCTGCAAAATTTGCCAGAAGCCTCTTTCCTAACTATTCAAAGAAGTACTCAGAAATTCTCCAGTTCCAAGCAAAATATTCCCATGTTGCTTGGTGTTAGAAAACAGGCATACATTTTACCTATAAAATGGTATTCTCTTGCCAAGAATAGATCAGAAGTGATTAAATAACAAAAGCAGGAAAGAGAAGCTACTGGCATAGTATAAAGACAGAATACAATAGGCAGAAATGAGTTCAGGAGGTCAAGAATCCATCTCCTAGCTCACTGGCAATTTTCTAAATGAATGAGTAAGTGGAGTACTACTGAATCCAATCAAGGTTTCCAAGACGAGGTCATGAGAAAAAGAAACTGTTTTCTCAAGTTCACTGCCTCAAATAAATGTCCATCATTCAAATTTAATACTTTTTTTTTCATTATGAGCATTTTCACATTTAAGACGAAGTTAAAGATTTAAAACTAAATTTCAAACTCTCCTCCATTCACAAAGTGAAAAATAAAAAGTTTAACATGTTATAAAGATCTATTGTATATGCCTAGGGATATGTGCGTATTTGACATAATTCTCCTTGTCTTTCTTAGAAATCTTCCATTTATCCCCATCTTATTTAAAGTCCATATTTAAACATCTCAATGGGATTATATGAAAATGCTTTTGGAAACAGAGAATTAATGTCTGAAGTGAAAAAAAGCATTCCTGGACAACATAGAGGGAATTATTTTTGTAGTTCTAAATTTTATTAGCTTTACAGCTTACCCTCAATTTTTGCTTCCCCCCTCTTTTTTTTTTCCTTTCAAGATATATTGTCCCTTTTAGTATAAATGAAAACTGGAGAGCAATAACATATCTTAGCATATGGTAGCAAGGGCAGGAAGAGCCTAATCTTGAAGTATAAAATGTAAATAAATGAGTGAATAAGTGAATAAGTATATGAATGAATTCAGTGCCAAGGATTTGACACTTTCAGCTACACTAATCAGTACTACTGGAAATAAGAGAGTCTTGAAAAATTTCTACCAGAAGTGTAGCAAATTACCATATTTGTAAAATTACAAAAGCTAAGTATAATCAATGCTGAGCATATTTTGAAAACTATATAGAAAGCATGCAATCTCATATACTTTTCCACAATCATTTACCATCTAAGTTTTTGTTAGTTCCTAAATTCTGTTGCTAATAAAACCAATATAAAATATCTGATATGTCCCAACAATCAGAAAGTTATGATGTTAATTGTTCAATGGTATTTTTGTTTGTTTGTTTTGTTTTCATAAAGGCTGTGATTTTTTATTACCAAATGGTTAAAACATGGCAATCTAACACAAAATAAGCAATATTTTGCTTACATATTTGTCATATCCATTCAGAAACAAAAGACAGAACAGATGAATAATAGTTAAATATATGCTGTCAATATACAAGTTCACTTTAGAGAAGCTGGGACAATACCACTGAATAGCAATATAATGCAATAAAAAGAAAATGGGTTTATGTACTTCTCTGAAATGGGAGGGTATTTAAGGAACTACTACAAATCTTATAAAATACATTTTGAAGCTTAACAGTATCTGAAGAAAGATACTTGAGTATTCAAGACTTTGCTAATATGTGACCAAAATTACAGAATATTTAATATGAAAGAATTATGAAATACATAATATTTAAAATAAAATTAGAATATTTTAGGCAACTTCCTGAAGATTTTTATCTCTTTTATAAGCAAATTTTCTTGATTAAAAAAAAAACAGGTTATTCTAAGACTCTAGATTATTTATAATATCCTTTCATTGAAATTAGCTATTCATTACATAATTTGAAATAGACTAATGGCAAAGAACAGAAATGATATGTATGGAGTACTTGCTTATAGTAGTTTTGGTACTAACTACTGGCTTGGGTGGTTACACAGGTGAAGTTAATAAAATCTCTCAACCAACCTCAAATTAAATATTATAATTTCTATCTTATACACAAAAGCATTAACTATTTGGGCTAGAGTTGAATGATTTCACAGGCAATGCAGTGAATTTCAGAACCAAGACTGAAACCCAAGTGTGTTATATTCTAACATTTTATGGAATATGCTGTGTTGTCCTTCAATAAAGGACTGTGTCTGGATATTTCACAGGCTACCTATCAAGACAGTTTGAATGAATATGAGAAAAACAAAGAAACTAAGAGCAATGAAGAAACTATTATTGGAGTATATAAGGGTGGGTTCCAGAGAGGCCTAACAAAAGGAATCTTTGTACTTGAAGGCAAATTGTTGTTTTGGGAAATTAAAGCAAGGTTGTATTATAATAATCAACTTGTTAGTCAGTTACTTCCACTAGATGGTAAACTCTACTGGGGGGACAGAGAGCAAGAGAATTACGGTTACTTTTCTCTCCCCACTGCCTAGTCCAGGACACTGGCTATAACAATGCATTCAGTGAATTTCCAGGGAACGAACTAGACTGCAAGCAGAGAAGGGCTACTGTCTGGAGAAAGAAGTTTGGTGGTAAACAATCACAAAGAAAAAGATCTGCTTTCATTACAGAAATTAGTGTCATTATGTCTGAGAAATGAATCCATAGGAGCTTTCACACCGAGCTAGCCAAGAACTCAGTCAGCCAAAGGACCAGAAAGACTAAGATGTAAAACAGGAGCAGGAGGCTTTGAAGTTAACTCATCCCAAAGAGACCTTACTTGAAAGAGAACTGGTGAAAACATTAGAAGGAAATCAACTAATCATGCCTTAGGAATTTATGTTAAGAAGTCATTGTTCTTAAAAAAAAATCTGCTTTTATGTAGATAAAACATATATTATTTATTTGAATAAAAATGCATCTTTCATAAAATACGTACAAATTAATTCTTACTTCAAAATCTATGTGGTCTGGTCCCAACCACGTGAGTGTATCATCTTACTGCCGACTGGTGGCCACCTGATTGAAATTCAGGGGCAGATTCTAGAGAAGAAGAAATACTAGAAAATGGAATCTGTAAATAAAGCTTAAAAGCAAATGCTTTCTTCCTGTAGTTTACCATCAGGTTTTGTAGAACTGAGAGTAATATATGCATTTTGAAGAAATTAAGTCCATAGACGTTTGACAGCATATTACTTCCATCAATATAACTTGGTAGGCATACCAGTACTTATAAATCAATAAGAACAGTAATACAAATTTTAAGATGATTATGTGGTGACTGGCTTCATGTTAAAATAAAGTTTCAAGATCAAGTGGAAGTGATCCTGAAATACTAACTGGATATAGAAATATAAAACTTTCTAAATGTTTCTTCCATGGTTATAAAATAGGTTTGAGTAATTGTTTGAAAGCAATTTAAAAAATAAAACAGGAAAAAACAGCACCATACTTAACACTGAATCTTTTAAGCAAATTTAAAACTACTACAGTGTCTTTGCTCGCTCTATAAATATTAATAAAACTTTGCCAGTAATTATGTTTTAGAAATTAAGTTGGCTTCGTATTTCTGAAGTAGATAAACTGCTAGTCATTGACACTTTAGTTTGAATTAGCATTATATGATTGTTTTCCCCTTAAGAATTTAATAGATATATCTAATATGACTAAATAGAGGTTTTGATGAGGACAGGAAAATAGATCCCAGTATTGTACCATTAGTCTCTGGGTTAGATATTTCTAGCTAGGATGCTGCACTTTGGGACTTTTGGGTAACTCAATGGAAGCACCAGACAAATACAGGGAATTAATGCCAAAAGGTAAGCAAATAAGCAAGACAAAAAAGATGGATGAATACTTACATGAAATTTACTTCTTACCTGCCATACTGCCTAAGAATTGACTTGCTTATCTGGTAATATTTATCTTTGAAATAACCTCTTTTGACTTCTCTCAAAAATTTTTTGCCTATGACACTGCCTTTAAAAATCACTGCCTGTGTTTTAAAAAATCAAGCTTTAAAAAAACCACTTTTCTTTAGTAAAAGAAATGACCAGTTCCATCCAGTAATTTATTGGGTTCTTAGTTCTAGTTCCAGCTTTCATGAGGTAGACCTTAATTATCTAGCATGCCATTATCATGATCCATAAAGGTTAAAAAATATGACAAAGATTCAGGAAGAAGGGAAAGTAAAGTATGCTTCACACAAGATTAAGTTAAAGAATCACATATAAAACATTTTTATTTAAAAATAAAGGGAAAAATGTCTTTTTGTAGCTCAGAAATATATTAAATGGTAAATAAATCTGACTTGGGGGGCAATCCAAATTAGATAAATAAGAAATCTGTTTATGACAGAAATATGCTGGGTCTGCAACTCTCTTTAGTGGCCAATTGAATCATGTTTTTGGTAAGATCTAATTGCCAACACAATTTGTACCTTAGGACTTTATAGTCAGGTGCAACATCAAAAATATGTTTCTAAGACAAGCAGATCTCTTTTCACATTTCAAAAACATACAGGGCACAACTATGGCAGAGAACTTTATTCTTATTTTAACTAAGTTTTTAAAAAATGTTATTTCTTCATTTCAGAAACTTGTATTTCCCTGTTGTTTCTACATGTCATTTTCTGGTCTTGAGTTAAAAGAGAACTTTATATTAGGAAGAAGAATCAAAAGCCCCTCACAATACCAATTCATTACCCATAAAATCTGTAGAGAATTCCAATTTAAATAAATTTTTAAAAACATACATAAACAAAAAATGAACTAAAGTGACAATATATCATACATTTTCAAACCACAGAAATATGAAAACTCATGAGGTAAGCAAACCAGTTGTTGAAAACAATTTTAAAACAGAGTGCCTTGCTCACTTTTTTAGAAAAAATGATAACAATATAACTGGAAACTGATTTCCTTTTCATATTTATTATTTTAACTGTAAAGCATTCATTTTTCCACTTACTGTCTGAAATTAGTAAAACAAAACATATTTTTTCCAAATTCTCGATTATTCTGGGTAAACACAGTCCAATATTTATGACCAAAGGTCCTTAGAAAAATGATCCGGGGAAGAAAGAAGCTTAACATAATTTTAAAAATGACTTGGCATAAACATTGGATTTGGGGATAAACTAAGGTTTTTGGGACATTTAAAAGTATGCCAATTTTGAAACAGGTTAATGCCAACAATGATTTATATATAGGCAATGATGAATGAGAAATTGCCATCTCCTTTTTTTCCGAGGCCTTTTTTTTTCCCCTTTGGTTGGAAGAAAAATCACCCTGTTAACTTTGCCATTTTTTGGTTCAGAATATCCTAGCCTTTCCTTCAAGGTCTTACCACCTCTACCGCCAAGCTAAAACAAATCTGGCTTCCTCCCTTTACTGGTAAAAACTTAATCAGCTTTTATGGCAGGGAAAGAACCAAGCACTTTACCTGGAGATGGAAAGGTACATGCCTTTACCAGGGAGTGTTCTCTTGAGGTAAGATGAAATGGGGAAAGCATTTTCAAATATAATGTTTAATGCACAGAGGAAGGCTGAACTAAAGGAAGAGAGGGTGTTTTTGTGATCTTGGTAGGGCTTGCAACAGAGAATACTGCAAAGTTACACATTACTTATATACTACATGCTAGAGACGTTAATATCATCTTTCTTATGCTACATATTAAAGAGAAGTTATCACCTTTCTTATGCACACACACACACACACACACACACACCCCTCCCCCCCCCCCCTTTACTCAGAAGCACCCAGGAAGATATTTGAACTTTGCCCTGTTCCCAGTTCTCCCTTTCTTACACTGGGTTGTGTTCCCTCTCCTCATCTCAGGCCCGGCACTAGGTAAAAATAGAAAACGAAAAAGAAGTTATTTAGTCCAGCAATGCAAGGTCTTTGGGTTTCTCATTCAGCATATCTATACTTTGGTCCCGAAAGGGAACTGCAAACCTTTATCTCCAGGTCTTTAGCAGTTCCTATCACCTCAGCAGGAAAGGGGACAGTGGGACAATCCTGAAGGAAAAAGGCGTCACCCCCGCGTCCAAAAGTATTTGGAAGTGCTCGCTCGCCTCTGCCTGTGGTCCGCGCTGGTGCGACTCCGCCGCCCCTCAGTGAAGTCCCAGAAGCGGCCAAGTTTTAAGTGAAGAGAAGATGGAAGCACTCTCTCTCCCTGTTTCTCGGAGAGTCCCCGGACTTAGTTCGCCGCAGGTTTTTTGCCTTGGACTTGTCGGGAACCGGATTCTTTCACTTCGGGGAAGAGAAAGCCACTGGGGAAGCGCTGATGGCTTTAGTGGAGAGGCTGCCGGACCGCAGTGGTGTCCGCTTATAGCCAGCCCCGCGGTGCCCCTTTGGTCTGTTTCTCTGAGGTGTCGGAGGTGTCGCCGCGCCGTCCCTCTCCCGGACGAGTTTGCCTCCAGCTCTGAGACTCGGATCCTTCCGCGCCGCCCGGGCCCCGCGGACTCGCCCGGGAGCCCTGTACCCGCGGCGCCCGCGGACCTGGAGGGAGGAGGCGTCTTCGGAACAAAGCCTCCGGGGAAGTTTGGCGCGGATTCCTAAACCCGGGTCTGGACCGGGAGCCCTGAGGATATAAGGTGGAACCAGAGGAAGGAGGATATGGAGGACTAGCGAGAGCAGTTTCCACCTCAAGCACAACACCCCCCGCGTGCTTGCCCGACAGAGGCAGCTGTGTGGATCTTGCCTCCGCGTGGGCGCACGTGTACGCGCTCGGGAGAGCCCGTGGGTGTGCTTCGGCGGGAGCGCGTCTGGGCGCCCGCGGGGCAGCGCTGAAGCCTGGGAGAGCTCTATTGGTAGCAACATTCCAGAACGCCCCTATCCGAGGAGGCCGCTAGCACGTGGCTTTGCCAAGTAGGCCGGGAAGAGGCCCTTACCAGTCAGTTTCCTTCTGCAGCTCCCAGCTCTTCCAGTCTCTGGGCTCGGAGTGGTTTCTGGGCCACCCGGGTCCCAAGCTGAGAGGGAGTTGCTCGCTGGAATCGAAGACCACGTGCTGGTGAACCGGTTAAAGAGAAGTAAAAGGATTTCCAGCCTCAGGAGATGCGAACAGCTCGTTTCACTGGGAGTCTCCCAGGAGGAAGCCTTTTCCGGGCCGGAGGAAGGGGGCGGGGGTGGAGTTCGAGGAGAGAACTTGGATTTGTGGACAGCCGACCCTCGGCCAGCGGGGCCCTGTTTTGCTGTCTCCCCACCCCTCTTCTCTTTCCTGCTCCAGACCTGTTCCTTGTCCCAGTACTCTTAGTGGCCTGGTCTCACTTGTGATGACTGTTGGGTTTGTTTTCTGCCTTTGACAGAGTTCACCTGAGTCCACCTACTGCGTGATACTCAGCTGAGTTGACTCGCAAATAGAATGTTCCTTTTCGCTTTTGCGCCCATCCGATAGGCAAACTGTCACCTGCCACCAAGGGAACGCTGGAAGCCAGTCGCCGGTGAGCGAGATCCCCAAGTCAGCAACTCTGCACCGCAGACATTCTCGGGGGTTATAGCTAATGACTTTTCCCTCTGCCATAAGCAGTCACAGCCTGACTCGGTGACAATCCTTGATCCCATAACCGTGGGGCAGTGGGCAGTCAGCAAGTCCCCCCCGCTTCGCAAGAGCCCGGGGATGCTCCTGGAAGTTCGCCTTCATCCTTCAGGTTTTCTGCTTTTTCCCCTCCCCCTACCTGCAACGCCCCCGCGCCTCGCCCGCCCGGGGATTTGCCGGCGCCCGACGGGCCCTTTTCTCTAGGAGGCCCGGGTAAATCAGTCCGGAACACGCCCGGCTCCGAGGCGCGGAGGGCGGCGTGGCGGCCCCGGCGGGGGTCGCGCCTGAGTCGGAGTCTGGGCGGCGCGGCGGCTCCCGTCACTGCGGCGAGGGCCGGGCTCACGGCCGCGCGCCCGCCGCCGCCGCCGCCGCCGCCTCCATGCTGCAGCGCGGGGCGCAGTTCCTCCCGGCCCGGCGGCTGCCGCTGTCCGAACAGGCGGGCGCGGGCAGCCTGGGAGCCGGGCCCGCCTTGGTCGCCACCGCAGCGCGGGAGCCGGGCTGCCAGCCCCTCGTCTGAGCTGCGGACTCGCCTGGGAGCCGCGGGTAGCGGGCGGGGCACTGTGTGCAGCGGCGCGCGGGGAGGCAGGCGGCGTGTGCAGAGCGGCCCGAACTGAGGACTCCCGTGTGTGCGTGCGCGCGGGTGTGCGTGTGTTTGCGCGTGTTTTTCCTTCTTCCCTCGAGGATGGCAATGGCTTTGCAGCTGGCTGCTCCCCTAGGATTCTAGACTTTGTGGAGCTCCGGATTGTGAGCACAACCCACCCATATAATCCATTTTGCATGGTCGGTTTATATCAGGAGAAAAAGCGCAACTGGACGGGGGTGGGGCAGACCAAGGAAACCTTCTGGAAATGCAAACAGGCACACACAGCACTCACAGGAGAGGACGAATGAAAGACCTGGGAAGATGTCTGTAACCTTCTGGCTGGCCCTTCCGTTTTTCAGGAAAGATTTTGGATCGTTTCTACCTTTGGAAGTCATCTTGGCTTTTTTTTTTTCCCCCTGTAAGCTGTCTTCAGCTAGTAGCGTGCGTGCGTGCGTGTGTGTATGTGTGTGTAATTGTGCGCGCACTTGTCTGATGCATTTGACTGTCTTTTATCCAACTGCCCAGAAGCAAATGTGTTAACTCGGCGGTGTGCCCTCGATGCCCGGCTTCTCACAGAGCGCGGAGGACGCCCAAACCCATTTCCCAGGCTGGGTTCGGAGGGGCTGCTCAGCTGCGGATCCCTGTGTGTGGATCGCTTTACCTAGAGGCTGGGAAAGCTCCAGTGTTAACCTGCTTCCAGGTACATCACAAGGTCACCAGAGGGTCTTGCAACCGTCTTGTTTCTGTGCATCCACACCTTCCTGTCTCGTCCAGGAGGATATTTACATTTCGGTCCACATAATTTGAAGCCAAAAGTTCAGCCTGTCGAGCGGCTTTCTGCACAATCAAGGTAACAAGAATTGCATTTCAAACTGCTTACCAAAATCCCCGACTCTTCGACTCTTCCTCGCCGGTTCCTGGCGCTCTCCTCCACACCAAAATGTCACCAGCTCTTGAATTACGTGGATTTGGGTCGGAAGAGAACTTGAAGAAAACGTGATAGAAAGGCTATGCCAGACCACTCGCTCTGCTGTCCTTGGTCCGGTGGGCATCGAAGCCGATCTTGAGAACCAGTGCCCTCCTTGCTTTTCCTTCCCGGTGCTGTACTGGGTGTGTGTGTGTGTGTGTGTGTGCGTGTGCAAGTGTGAATGCGAGTGCGCGCGCGCCTGGCTGCGAGTGTGTGAGTGTGTGTGCTTGAGTGTGTGTCTGTGTGTGCGTGCGCGGCCGCCCTGCCTCTGCCCGCTCCCCGGGTGCAGAAACGCGGGTTTCATGGGGCGATCGCCGCGGATCCCCCACCCAGCGCGACCTGCGGGCAGCGGAGGCAGTGGCTGGAGCCGCCTCTCGGACTCCCTAGGATGCGGGTGCTGAGCTATGGCAAAGGGCAGCGAAGTGACGAGCGAGACCCGCGTCCGACTGTGAAAGCCACCTGGAGCCACCTTGCTGGGATTGTACCTGCTGGCAGAAAGTCTTCCTACGACCGTCTTTCCTCTAGAGGCACCAGGTAACAAGCAAATGACTAGCCGCCTCACCCAGTTTCCTTCTGATCTTATTTCTAGTGTCTTATCTGCATTGCAGGCTACTTTACTTATTAATGTTTTGAAAATCATTCAGAAGGGCTGGGTATCCAAGGGCGCTCTGTGATGTTGTAATATAAATTCTAGAAGGTAGAATATAAATCCATACGTGAGCACTTAATCTAGCAGTGAAAGCCTGAAAAATATGGATACACTCCCCCCTAAGTGATGCTTTTGGAAAGCTAAGCGTGTTGAACCTGTCTGAAGATGCCAGAGATTAAAATCCCGTGTTTCCTTCAGGCTATGGTTGCCACGGACCATTTGGTATCCAGCCCTCCCCAGATTGTGGAGTGCGAGAGGTTGTTTGGTTTCCACCCATCCTTTCAGGCAGGGATCATTTTGACCCTTCTCTACCTCTGGTGCCAGGTTGTTTTCCTTTCCTTATTGTGGTCCGGCTTGCCAGATCCTTTAGTAGTTGTAAATTAGGCGTCTGGAGACTTTAATTCGAAATAGAGTTTTCTTGGAACTTGCTTTGCATGGGAAGGGAATACACTGTCAGGAGTCTATGTGTTGAGATATGGTGTTTAACTGCTAGGGTTTGCTTTTATCTAGCAAAGTAGATCCATGAAAGAAGTCATTTTTCTATCTAGAGGAGCGCTGCTAAAACCACAGCCACCACCCCTACACCTTCCCCAACTGTATTGTCTCGGTTGTGGAGAGGGGCTTGCACGCGTGTGGTTTGTTTGTTTTTATTTTGTTCTGCGCCCCCCCACCCCCCGTTTATTTTTTTTGGTAATGTGTATTTTGAAAATTCTTGCCAGTGCCTTGATTTCCAAGGAGTAGGGTGGATTTGCGACTGCCTAATTAACATATTGGGTCTGATATGTTAAAAATGGAGATTCCCACCTCAGGCTGAGGCAGAACAAATTGAGTGAACTTCCAAAGCCCCTTACCCTCGCACCTCATTTCTCTCATTTTCTTATCCCATCACCTCTGCGTCCCCTACGGAAAATTTCTCTCCCTTCTCGAGGGCATTAGGATCAACAAGATAAAGCACTTCCAAAGTAGTCTCATCAATGTTTTATTCGACAGTGAAGGCGGTCTGAATAATTCAGCTGAGGAGTGCTCGTTTGTCTCCCGCCTTCGGGAGCTGCCTGCTGGCTGCACCCGGCGGAGGGTTCGGCCCGGCCGAGCGCACGGCGCCCGGCTCGGGCAGGCAGTGGCTGGAGGTGCTCCGGGGGTTTCTCTTTGCTCAAGCCGCTTGGAAAGTGAAGGGGCGCTGCCTGCTTTTCCTCCGCTGGCTGCATGTGTGTGTGTGTGTGTGTGTGTGTGTGTGTGTTTAATAGATTTCCATATGATGGCATTTGCAGATCACAAATGCCATTCGCTAGCTAGCTGCTCTGTCCCCGCGCCTTGATGTCGCCGACTCCTCTGGAGATTGGGCTCGGCTGCTGCTGCAGCCCTCGCAGGCTGGTGGTGCTACAAGGCCGTGTTTGCAGCGGCCTTGGGGGCTGGGCTCCGCCACTGCAGCTGCCAGGCCCGCGGTGACACTTTCTTGGGGCGGGGCGGGAGAGCGCAGCGGGCCCCCTGGCAGGCAGCGGGCGCATCGTGGCAGAGGTGGCCGCCTGGATTTGAGACGGAGGAGGTGGGGAGACACGCGTTGGGGGGTGGGGGCAGTGAGGTCCCGCCCGACCCCCTGCGCGGGCAACCCCCTCCCCCTTCTTCGTAAATGAATATTCAAGTGCATAGAAGGAAAGCTGGCAGCAAAAATGCCTTGATATTCAGATACAGCATGATTTCTCAGGATTCAAAACCTGAAACTTAAGTGTGTTTTTCCTAGTTTTCTATTCGTTCCTCTCTCCTCTCCCGTCTTGTTCTCCTGGATTTAATCAGGTCATTTCTACTCCTGTTTTACCTCCAATTGAAATACCAGTGGAAAGACTGCTGCCATCCCCCATAAACAGGAAGGAGTTGAGGGCCACTCTTCAGACAGATTTGCTCTGTAACTTTGAGCTCCTGGCAGACCCAAGAAAGGATACAGAGGGATAACGCGACTTTAGCAGAAGAGCAGGTTCCCCTTATACTTTCTGAAGACTCGGAAAGGAAAGGGTGCTGCCTGTGTAAAAACTAAAAATAATTGGGAATTTGGGAGGAATTAGGTAAAGATTTTTCTTTTCTTTCATCTTTTTCTTTTTATCTTTTAGTGAGTTTATTTGTATTTCTCCTATCACTCTGAAAATCCTAGTCAGAAAATGGATTTGTGTATACTAACAGCCTGACAAGGACACCTTTTTGTCCCCTAGATTTCCCCACAATATTATTAGAACAGAAACAATAGCATACTCATTAATATTTGCTGGCAAATAAGATATCCCTGTTTAGAAGATACCCAAGAAACATAGGATGCTGGTGGAGAATATTAGTATTGGGAAAATTGGGTATTTTTTTCATCTCCCTCCTCATTTCATTTCATCCTGGCCTTTTCTCATTAAGAATTCAGTCCTTTGCAGGTTAAGTCTTGTCCTTGTGCCCTCATCCTTAGGGAAGTTTGAAACAAATGTATTAACTGGGTCTTGAGTGCTCAGATGCCTAAAAATAGATTGTGGTGTCATTCATGTTTTAAAAATGCCATTCATTGGTGCATATTGGAGGTAGGTGAAATATCATAACCAAATAGACATTTTAAGCATAGAGTTTCATGTTTAGAACTTCCTTAAGAAATGGAGCTTTCTGCCTCCCTTCCCTTCCCTTTTGTCTGGAGACAGAGACGTCCCAACCACTTTGAGGATCTGAGTCCAATGCCCTTGGTCAGTGTTGTACTTGGTTAGAGCTGACTTGACTTACGAATAGGTTGAGACTGTCACGTGTTGACAGAAAATTTCCTGGCAAAACCTTCCTTCCTTGTCAGCCTTCTTGTGGTCACTAATAAGAGGGGTAGAATAATAGGGAAGCCAGGACATCCCTGGAAACAGATGTGAGCATAGAGGCAGGTGGAAAAGAATTGTCATTTAACTCTTGTCCCTAAGACCATTCCTTTTTGTCATCTTTTCACTTTCTCTTTTCGAGAGGAGAATGACCTTGAGCAACTCCAATCTCCTATGCTTCACATACCTCTTTTCCTCCTTCAGACATGTGATGTGTATATGAACACATGCACATACATGTACACACCCCTCATTTTTGAAATATGAGATTCTTGTGCTTGTGTGTTTTGGGAGGGGTTCATCAAGATGTATCTCTGACTGATACCAGCCAGAGGTGATTTTCTTTCCTTTTCCTTAAGAGGGGATAGCAAGAGGTGTGGTCACTTGAGACAAAATTGACTCACCCTTATCCCCTCTTCCAGTATTTTTATCTCCTCTGACATTCAGTGTATTCCTGGTATTAAAGCAGTATGCGGTTATGGCACTGGTGTTTAAGTGACCATCATATTATAACTGCCTTTCGTATTTTCATGAGTGACCATCAGTTTCCTTTTTTCCATTTAAACCAGTGTTCTCTTTCCTCTTGCTGCTTGAAGCACTTTAGACTTGGTAGTTTTGCTGAGTTTTCTAGTTGGTGAAATTAGGATCTTGCTTTCTGCTGATACTATTGCTGTGTTGTTATGTGGTTGGGATGAAGTGCTTGCATATTTCTAACAGTGTTCCTGTCTCTGCATCCTAGTTCTGTATCATAATTATTCAGTTATTTTAAGGGAAATTTACTATAAATAAGATTGCTGAGTATTTTTTGCCAATTTTGAAAGTTGGAAGAAGAAAGCTACTTGAAATTTTCTGATGGCTTAACTGGCTGATCGATTCACTCATTCCAGTGATTTTTATTTTCTGTATACTCAGAAATAAAACATATTGGCATTACTTTCAGAGTTTGTGTATAGTATAAAGGGTTCTACGTTTTGTATTTCATTAAAGAATGAAGATCTAAATTCAGGCCTTTAAATAGATGTGATTGTGGCACCCTAGGATACATGACTAACAGGTAATTTTGCTACATCATTCCACTGACACACATGTGCATAGCTCTGCCTTGTTCAATAAACCTTGAGAGTGAGACCGCTTATTATATTTCTACAGCCCCCATTTTTATTCCTGTGGCATCCTTCAATCATTGAGGACTATTTAAAGTCTCAGGCGGTATAATTTGTCCATTACATGGTGTGTGCATGGTGAAATTAAGAGGTATTATGTTTATGTCTTGAAGCTATTCTGGTTAGAAGTGTACCATTTTTATTATACTCTATCAACATCAATGGTATGTTATTATGAAAACTCCAGTTTCATGTAAGCATAACAAGAGATAGAAAAATAAGAATTTAATTCAAATATAGTGCTTTTTTAAAGCTTTTTCACCTTACTGTTCTGATAGATTCTGTTCTGACAGAATGCTTTTTACTGATCTATGACATAATTTAATACTAATTATGAAGATGGTTAACAAGTGATAGAAAATTGCAGAGGCATTACATGGTTATATAAATGCTCCATCATTTTACTGGTACCACATAATCCACATGAAAAGGCTTTCTTATTTAAACTACAAACTATATCAGTAAGATTTCTCAGAAATTGGCTTTGATAGCCTATGTTAATAATAAGTTACAAACTTGGTCACATTGGAGGAAAATGTTAATTGACTAATTTGAGTCTTCCTAGAAAATTTCTTTTAACCTGTCTGATTTTAACCCTCATGCTTTTCTTCTTTTCTTTGTAGGAGTATATATGTAATATTTTTTGAAAAACCTTTCTGATGAAATATTTTGAAATTGGTGTTATTATAATCTTTATGAAGAAAAATTGCAGAATTGCCACTGAATGTTGCATCTATTTTAGATTTTATAACCAAAAAAAAGCTCCAGAAAAGAAGTAATAAGATACAGGAATAAAACTATAGGATCCTTTCCCCAGCTCTGAGAGTGCTTCTGAATTCTTAGAAAAAGAATAAAAGAAAATGCCAATTAGTTCAATAGACACTCAACTAGAACTGGTAGTTAAGAGCTCGAAGCCAAAACAATGCTGTTTACATTATTGTATTTTCACTTTGTCCTTTGTAGCTCTTTTAAGGAAATGCTAAAACGATCTAAAGAATGGGTGTTAGTTGCTCTCTGGATTCTGTTACTCATGCTGACTCTTGTTTTCTTTCTTGGAGTTGTCATGAATCTTAGTGGTATCACTTCCAAAGTTATATTTGCATTAAAGTGGTTTACTAGTGTAAACATACCAATGCTGTACATGAAAACTAACTTTCTTGTATATTCTTTGGAAGTAAAGGCTCTGGTATTTTCTTAGTAATTAGCTCTTTCCTCTTCCCCGCCCCCCCCCCCCCCCGCATTGTGTGGGAGAAAACAATTTTTTTCACATTTTTTCCCATTTCCCAAGTTAGGTTAACAAGTGACTTATGTATACTTGTTTTATTAATGCTAAGGCATTTGTATCAGTTTAGTTCAGTTCAGTCACTCAGTCCTGTCTGACTCTTTGCAACCCCATGGACTGCAGCACGCCAGGCTTCCCTGTTCATCACCAACTCTTGGAGCTAACTCAAACTCATGTCCATCAAGTCAGTGATGGCATGCAACCATCTCATCCTCCTCTGTCATCCCCTTCTCCTGCTTTCAGTCTTTCCCAGCATCAGGATCTTTTCCAATGAGTTAGTTCTTCACATCAGATGGCCAAAGTACTGGAGTTTCAGCTTCAGCATCAGTCCTTCCAATGAATATTCAGGGCTAATTTCCTTTAGGATTGTCTGGTTGGATCTCTTTGCAGTCCAAGGGACTCTCAAGAGTCTTCTCCAACACCATAGTTCAAAAGCATCAATTCTTTGGTGCTCAGCTTTCTTTATAGTACAACTCTCACATCCATACATGACTATTGGAAAAACCATAGCTTTGACTAGATGGACCTTTGTTGGCAGAGTTATGTCTCTGCTTTTTAATTTGCTGTCTAGGTTGGTCAAAGCTTTTCTTCCAAGGAGCAAGTGTCTTTTAATTTCATGGCTGCAGTCACCATCTGCAGCGATTTTGGATCCCCAAAAGATAAAGTACCTCACTGTTTCATTGTTTCCCCATCTATTTGCCATGAAGTGATAGGGCCAGATGCCTTGATCTTAGTTTTCTATTGTTGAGTTTTAAGCCAACATTTTCATTCTGTTTCACTTTCATCAGGAGGCTTTTTAGTTCTTCTTTAGGAATTTGTATAGCAGCATTAAAATGCATATACTTTCTAGGGCAGCACTGAACACTGCACTGAGTACTTAGGACATATGCTTTATTCTTTTAATACATGGATAGCGATATCATTATATTATTAATATTCACTAATATTCACATATATTTTAATATGAAATTCCTCACTAATAGAAATATGCCTAACTTTAAATAGAAATTTTAGGGTTATTTATAGGAATTGTGTATAATATCAGCCTTATATTGATTGTTCAAATATCAGACACTTTAGCAATATATAACAAGACATTGAATGCTGACCTCAAGAAATTTATTTTCTTAGTAACATGGAAGATGTAAACAAATGCATAAGCTTGAAAGTAACTGATATTTTAAAATTCTGTTTTGATATTTTATGCTTTGTGGTAGGGAAAACAAGAGAAAATCAGGAAATTATAGCTGTGTTTTATGGACAACAGTATTGCAGAGTGGTTAGATACATGAATTTGGGGATTTCACACACCTTTGTCTCAGGCCTGTGCAACCTTGAGTGACTCTCAAAATCTACCTGACACTTAGTGTCCTTACTTATAGAATGAAGCCAATAAAAAAAATGAAGCCAATAATAAAAGACACTTAACTGTTGTCGTCACCATCATCATTATCATCTCATCATTAGCCATCATGAGGGTAAAGGAGGAAACTAAAGGAAGTGGTAACTGAATGACTTCAAAGTCTGTCCTTGGGGTTATAGACCCTCAGGATTGCAGGGAATGTTGAAGTTCGTCCACACCCAGGGATGTGCAGTTCAGTGTCTTCAGAGATCGAGCAGAAGATAAAAAGCAGGGAACCTGGCTGGGTGTAAGAAACAGTAGGCTGTAACATCTCTGTTACACTGGAGAGTACCCAACTTGTCCAACAGTTTAACCTGTGATGAGTCTGGCATTATGAAACTTTTGAGTTCTTCTGAGATCCATTCAGCCTTAAATTTTCTCAGAAAGCATTCCTTCCATGTGGTCATCTTTACTCACTTTGGGTACCTTCAGTGATTCCAAAAATTACTCCATGTAAAGTAGGATTATTCCATTTTTGTATAATCATATCATTAAATTTCCTTTGGGGCACTGAGCTCAAAATCTGGCATCCTGTCAGTTAGACAGTTCAGTCGCTCAGTCGTGTCTCTGAGACACCATGGACTACAGTACGCCAGGCTTCCCTGTCTATATCCTGCGCCTGGACCTTGCTCAAATTCATATCCACTGAGTCAGTGATGCCATCCAACCATCTCATCCTCTGTTGTCCCCTTCTCCTGCCTTCAATCTTTCCCAGCATCAGGGTCTTTTCTAATGAGTTGGCTCTTCGCATCAGGTAGCCAAAGTATTGGAGTTTCAGCTTCAGCATCAGTCCTTCCAATGAATATTCAGGACTGATTTCCTTTAGGATTGACTGGTTGGATCTCCTTGCAGTCCAAGAGTCAAGAGTCAAGTCCAAGAGAAGACTCAAGAGTCTTCTCCAACACCACAGTTCAAAAGCATCAATTCTTCGGTGCTCAGCTTTCTTTATAGTCCAGCTCTCACGTCTGTACATGACTACGGAAAAACCATAGTTTTGACTATATAGACCTTTGTCGGCATCCTGTGGCCCCTAATTAATTTTAATATGGGCGGAGGGACACACAATAATTCTAATACCCGTTAACAGCACCTCAAACATTTAAATTCAGTTACTTGGGTTCCCAACCCATGATTGCTTTGCTTGTGATTAAACATAACTTAATCTAGACAGGTTCGGGATAGTTTTCGATGTATCATGATTTCAAGCCTTTTACACTCATAAATGTTGTCATAAATCTTCATCATCACAACCTTTGACATAGGTTTTGATTTGTTTGTGTTGCTTCTCACTGAAGTATGTTACCAGCACCAACAAGCCCCATCAATCAGCTAGTGTAGAGTCGAACAGGGCCATTGTCTCTGTGTTTTTGACACTGAGGAAAACAGGTACGTGCAGTAATCCCCTATCTAGCACTCATGTGAGTTATTGCCATTTGATCAATGCACTTTTCCCTCTTGAGTTTGGACAAATCTTAAACATGTATTTCTAAGATGCTGCAACTCATCAACTCAAATTTGGTCACACGATTTAAAGTACTTGCCAGTCAGAGTCTAGACCTAGTAAAAATACCCGAGACCATTTTTTCAACATTCATATCACATGATTTGTTCATGGTGCTCAAATTAATTAGATCTTCTCCATTAAATATTGACAGAAAAGTAACTTATAAATTGTAATAGTGGTGTTCTTTTTAACATATATGAGAAACAATGGAATGGAATAAGACACGGTAGATTTTCAGCTCACTCTAACTCGATGTGTAGGCTGCCTTATGGCCTCTCTGATCTAGACAAGAATGATTCAAGGCCCATTCTTTGATTCCTTTAACAAATATTTCTTCATTATTTAATGCATGCTTTGATATTCTGCTAACCATTTCTCTTTGGAGACCCAATAGCCCAAATGGCATAGATGCCACTCTGGGAAGCGGATACCTGGAGTAAGGAACAGATATTCTTTCAGCAAGGCAGCCCTAGGCTCAAGTCAGTCTTGATGACATTCTTATATCTTTGCCTCTTAATTTACCCTTAAACCTAGATGATACTGGTTTCTAAAAAATTACTAATTTGTGTAACTTCCTCCAGTATTGAATAAAATCCATGTATAGGCTTCTGGTAATTTCCCCAGCCTTCATATGAGGTCACCTCATAATTTCCAACAATGGGAAAAGCACTTAAATACAAAAGGAAAGGACAGATTCTTGTTGTCTAGTATCCTTGCAAAATGAGTCTTCTGGTTCTTGACATTCTCCATACTCTTGCATGTTATTCTTTTGAGGCATCATGTTTAGGATTTTTTTTAGATGTTTTACTGTTAATGGAAATGCTGATAGTTATTAAAATAGATATACCAATTTTAAATATAGTTAGCCTTTTGTTTATGAATTCAGGTCTTCACTGTATATGTTAGTGATTGCAAAAAGCCCTGTGGCCCAACCCATGACATGTTTAAAGCTGTCATGTTTATATTGATACTAAATTTTCTGCAAACTTCTTTTCCTTCCCTTCTGTGTATGATTAGAAACATCTTTGCTGCGTTCTCATATAGCTAGTATTTTTTTCAGTGGGCTTGTTTTCCTTTTGAATTGACTGATGGAAATTTATTGACAGCATATCAACATTTTTAGGTGTTTTGGTAAAAGAGAGACTGAGGATGACTAAAATTCTAAGATCTTCTCTACTGAGGAAAGCATATGAATTTTTCTCCATATATTGTGTGTGGAAAGCACTGAAAGATGTTAGTATATCTTTGTTGTTGTTTAGTTGCTGAGTTGTGGCCGACTCTTTTGTGACTTCAGGGACTGGAGCCCTGCAGGCTTCTCTGTTTATTGAATTTCCCAGGCAAGAATACTAGAGTTAGGTTGCCATTTCCTTCTTTAGGGGATCTTACCAACCCAGGGATCGAACCCACATCTCCTGCATGGACAGGTGGATTCTTTGCCACTGAGCCACCTGGGAAGCCCTTGCATGATGTATAATTAGATGATGATGCTGGTGATCAGTATCATAATCATTTTCTGAGAATGTCCTCCCTGCACAGACGTTTTTACTTTCCTCTAATCCATGCAGTAACCTTTATTTTAGGCATGATTGTATACATTTTTAGAGGAGCAGATTGAGACTGAGGGCAGTTAATTTACTTGTTCATGATTATATGACTAAGAGATGACAGGGCTGGAATTCAAATATAAATATTTCTAATTCTAAAGAAGATGCTATATTTGCTGCATCTAAGACGTGTCCCTTTTCTTCTACCTCTTAAGCTGTTTTTCTTTTTATTATATAAATTTGTTTTCATCCTCCTTCAAGGATGATGACTATGTTCTGAATATGCCTCTTATCCTCAACTTCTTTTCCCTTTATGGTACTCTATGAATTGCCATATGTCACATCTGGAAGTTTAAAAAAGACTTTATGGTTATCCATTGGGCTTCCCACGTGTGGCTAGTGGTAAAGAACCCGCTTGCCAGTGCAGGTAGATGTAAGAGATAAGAGTTCCATCCTGGGTCGGGAAGATTCCCTGGAGAGGAAATGGCAACCCACTACAGTATTCTTGGCTGGAGAATCCCATGGACAGAGGAGCCTGGTGGGCTGCAGTCCAAAGGATGGCATAGAGTCAGATACGACTGAAGCGACTTAGCATGCATATTAGCATGCATGGTTATCCATTAGGGGATTCTGTGGCTGTTTGCAGTGAGAAGGAAATACTTGGTCCTAAGTCTGAAATTTAAGTATATGCTAATTTTTTTTCTTTGCTAAAGGAGACTGTGTGTTTTGGGTGATTTAATTTGATTCCTAATTCCCATCTGCAAAAGAGATCTGCATGCCTTTATAAATTGGCTGGTATATCTAAGTAATTATTAAATAATTGTTACCTTAGTGCTCTTGCTAGTGCAAAAGACTCAGAAAAGTTCTGTGAAATTTTAGAACATTAGAACTTGATGGAATTTGGAAATTACTCTATTTATCATGAAAACTTCTGCTGTGTCTAGCTGTGCTTTTCATTCATTCTACTTGTCTCTCTCTGCAGGCTCCTGTCACAGCCCTTAATGAGTGCTTCAGGCTTTATCCCCAGTTAACTCCTCCCTTTGGGGCAGGGCCAGAAAAAAGTCAAATAACAGACTCATTTCCTCACCCTGTATCCAGTTTTCTGTGCTGTTAAATTTCAGTGACAGAGGGGCCTGGCATTAGCGAAAATCTGATACTTAATTCTTGGTATAGCTGTTGACAGAACAGACCATTTCTAGATAAGGCCCTGTGGTCTGTTCCCACTGGTGATTTACTTTCTTACCTCCCGTGGTGAATTCAAAGCAGTCACAAGTTCACTGCAAGTCTTCCCATCAAGGAAAATGCCTGTTTGCCTTCCCTTTGGATCTGGATTGGCCTTGACTTGCTTTGAACAATAGTTGTGGTGGAGGTAATGTGGTGTAACTTCCAAGGGAGTCTTCCAGAGACCCTGTATCCTTCACTCTTACTTTCCTAGAAAAACATTAACATGATGCTAAGAAGCCTGGAAACCTCTGCTGTAGACAAGTGGCCCGAGTGATCTCTAGCACCAATATTAAGTCATGCAAATCAGGCCACCTTACACACCATCCAGAAACAGTTAAGTAAGCAAGTGTTAGTCTCTTAGGATCTTCCCAACCTAGGAACTGAATCCAGGTCTCCTGCACTGCAGGCAAATTATTTACCCACTGAGCTACAAGGGAAGCCCAGTTAAGCTTCCAGATAATTGTAGGTAGTAACATGAGTGATCACAGGTGAGACCACCAGATGAGCTAGCTCTAATTGATGACCCGCACATCATGGACAAATAAAACGGCTGTTACTTTAAACCACTAAGTTCTGGGGTGGTAATAGGTAAGAGAGACACCAACACCTCTCCTTGGGTGATGGGACATAACCAGTCACTGTGCCTAGACTGCAAAATGATTCTGCCTCCTTTTTAAAAAATTTCTTTCAACAAATGTTTGTCAAATATTTACTATATTCGGGCATGCTGCCCCTTTACCCCTAGACTGATGGATTTTTAAAGAATTGTTTCTTTTCTTAATAGTCCTGTTGGAAGTATTAGCTGATTCCTCAAATGCCTCAGATTTCCTCAGATTGCTTTTTCCTGAGATGTTTGCAAACATGATTGATTGTTGTTGTAGTTGTTCAGTCGCTCCATCATGTTTGACTCTCTTGCAACCCTGTGGACTCCAGCCTGCCGCGCTCCTCTGTGCGTGGGATTTTCTAGGCAAGGGAGTGGGTTGCCATTTCCTGCTATAGGGGATCTTCCCTACCCAGGAACTGAAACTGCCCCTCCGCAGTTCCTGCATTGCAGGCAGATTCTTTACCACTAAGCTACCAGGGAATCCCCTAAGATGTTTCCTAACATGACTGAATGTATGTAAGAATTAATTTTGATTTGCCTGTTTTCTGTTGTAGCCACTTATCACTGCCTCAGAGAAGCATCCCTAAAAAGGCTGTCCTCTTTTGTGAGGGATCATGCCATTCACCTAAAGCCCAAGGGAGAATTTGTCTTTGTTTCTTTCTTCATTGCATTTGGACTTGGTTTGGTTCAGAGTGACATTTTGTCATTTCTCCAAGATTTCATTTTACTTTCTAATTATAGTTTAGTGATTCATATTTACTATTCATTTCTTCTGTAAATTAAATCTAGATTGCACAATTACTTTATTCTGGAACTTCATACACACCTCATTCTATTTAATAATGTTCTCATTTATGTATCAAATTACAGGAATTTGACATACCGTTACAGGTATAGTAAGGTGCAGAGTGTAGTCCATGGGACAGTGCAATTATAATGGGTTGATAGCTTTCTGATTATTATTTATTTGCAAGAAAGACATAATTACAAAATGAATAAAGTCAAATTCAGTATTTTTACTTTTAATAGAAAAGATACATTTTCAAGGGAGTGCCTGGGAATGCATGTCACAGTCATCTCAAAATTTTCTATAAAATGTTTTGTTGTGGATTTGAAAAAGTCTCCTTGGAATATATGGAATATATGATATGTTTTATTTGCATTTTCTTTCTGCTATTTCTTACTGTGATTTTAGAGTTTGCGTATGCTCTCCTAATCATTTGAAATTTTGACATGCGAATTCCAAGATAACCAAGTACCTATCCTATTTCGTGAATGTTGCAATATACATTAAAGTTGATTTTTTTTTTAGCATGGTAGTATCAATTTTGTCATGTGTAAATGGGGCTGATGTTGACATCCTAAAGCCTACTGTGAGGAGTAAGTGAAATAATGCATTCCCATCAGTTCATACATTGGCAAATAATGAACTGCTTGAATCACACTGGCAAAATATATGTCCTTGTATTTTGTATATCAGAGTGTAGTATTTGTCTTGAGTAGATTGTCAGCTTGCAAATATCTTCCTACTTTACTTTGTTGAGGCCTCAGATTTAAGGAATCGTCTAAGGTAATACTTTTCTTCCCATATGAATGGAGAAGTTTTTTTTAAAAAAAATTATTAACAAAACAAAACTTTCATAGAGATATAGAATAACTAGTTGCTAAATTAGTTAACTAGCATAATTATTGTTAAACTAGCTGGAATAATATTTTAAGAGAAAACATCTCAAGTATGGTTTTTAGAGCATGTTTAGGAAAACTGAAAATAATAATAATTTCATTGCTTATCTAATAGGCTTGACCAATCCAGGGTCTTCAGAGTTTTAAAAGTATACTATTTTGGGGAGTTTTTGAAGAAAGAATATAAAATTACAAACCCAAAAGTTTGGTAAGGTATTGAGAGGGATCTATGTGTGTAGCAATGGCTTTGTGGCCTTCTTTTCATGTTCAGTGAATGTTCAGTAAATTCAAGAGAAAATTAGTTTTGTTTTTTTTTTCTTTTTTTCTGATGGAGAAAATTGATTTTGTGGTTCTTTAGAGTGATTTGTGCTGAGAACATTTTTTTTAACTCATGGTAACCACTTTCATAGTTCTAGTACTTCTTCAAATAAATTTTTATTAATTTAAAATTAAAACATTTATCTAAGTAGTAATATGAGCATATGACTGTAGTACTTCTTATTTTGTTGGGGTCAAAATAAATAGAAAAATCAAAATATGTAGTTGATAACTACATTTTTCTGGTGATGTTGGAGAAATAATTTCTTTCATTTGAGGTGATGTCTGTAGTATTACAATTGATAATAGAAAAAAATAATTATCTTTAGAGTGTCTATATTCAAAAGGAAGCAGATTCAAAGCAGTATTTAAAGCCATAGAAAATTTCTAGGAAGTAATGCTTGGTACAAAATGTACACTCAAGAGGTATTGTTTGAAAATGGATTTGTGCATTAATTAATACATATCAGTTTTAATATATCTATAGCACTAAAACCTGTTTTTCTAAAATAATGAGAAGAAACTAGTTTCATTTTTATAATTATTTCCTATGAATTGGCATTTGCATTTTAGTATTAATATTTGAATATTGGGGATCCATGAAAAAGAAAAAAAATCACTTTTTTTTTGAAATATTAAAAAAAAGCAGTCCTTGGGAAACAATGTAATGTCATTCTGAAGATTTCCCCGTCTTATCTGTCCACATATTCTCTCTATAAAACACATTCTGTGTAGGGAATAAGAAGTATCAACTCTCATTCAAAGAGATTCTGATTCTTTGCACATAGTACTGATTCAAAGCAGAACTGATTCAAAGCACATAGTACACAATTTTCCTCAATGGGATAATAGGTTTTGTGGGATTCTATGCTTAGATCGAGAGAATCCATGTGGACTGTGTGTAAATGGAGTCAGTACTCATTCTTGCTGAATCGGTGCTATCAGTAACAATTTGAAGATATGACTTGCCACTGTAAGTTGAAGCTTGTGTTGATTATGTGGCAATCCGGGAAAGAGAGACCTGCGTGTGAAAGAGTGAGACAAACGGTGATGGAGGGGCCAGAGCTTTTTAGAGTTCAGCTTGTTTCAGCAGTATTCTTCAGCAAAAGATTTTTGGCTTCAGCACCTTAAGTTAAGGATGGAAAACAGGGTTGTCACTTGGGGTTTATTGAGCTGCAAGTGGAAAACCCAACCCACGTTGGCTCAAGCATCAAAGGAACTTCTTGGTTCATACAATCAGTAGCCTTAAGCAGGGTTATCTTCAAGTATAACTTGATTCAGGGTTGAAACAGCTGAAAAATGTGGATCCCACTTTTGGCTCTATTTTTTCTCTACTATTAGTAAGTCCCTTCTCAGATGTGGAAGGGTGGATTTCCTTAGCTTCATATCATCACACTATGAAGCTTAAGTTCAAAGGCAGAGGGAACAAGACAACAAAGAAGGAGGAAGGGAACAGGGGCTAGATACAGAAGAGAAAGGGTGGGAAGCAGGAGGGAAGGGGAATCGTCTAGTCCCTAACTCGTGTCCGACTCTCTGCAACCCCATGGACTGCAGCACTCCAGGCTTCCCTGTCCTTCACTATCTCCCGAGCTTGCTCAAACTCAGTCTGTTGAGTCGGTGATGCCATCCAACCATCTCATCCACTGTTGCCCTCTTTCCCTCTTGTCCTCAGTCTTTCCCAACATCAGGGTTCTTTTCCAGTGAGTCAGCTCTTCTCATCAGGTGGCCAAAGTATTGGAGCTTCAGCTTCAGCATCAGTCCTTCCAGTGAATATTCAGCATTGATTTCCTTTAGAATTGACTGGTTTGACAATCTGAACAAGGTCTTCTTCAGCCTGGGTTGTTTGACTTGTGCCCTGTTAACATCTCTGAACTTGGAACTTGGTTAGAAGGAGTCAAATCACTGCTTGGTTACTTTACTTCTTCCTCCTATCTTCTCTCCCTCCTTCTATCCTTCCCTCCTTTTCTTTCAGAATTATTCCCATGAAAAGCCCCTCTCCTGTCCTCCTTGTGAAACTGAAAAGCCCATATGGCTTTAGTGGAATTTTAATTTTTTTTCTTATTTTTTTTTTTTTCTTATTTGATAATCAGTGTTTCATGCTGTAAGGGGAAGAAATACTTGTCTCTCTACTCTTCTAGAGTCATGACTGAGGCCTCCCTGTAATAGGATTAAGGGGAGAAAAACAAGCAAATTTAATAATGTATACTTCCTATATACATGGAAGATACTCAGTAAAAATGAGTAACTTCCCTAAATGGCCCAGGCCATCACCTTGAAGACCATTTTTAGCTAAAGACAAAAGATTTGGGGGTGGGGGTGGGCAGTTATGGGAGATTATCAGGGACAGCAAAGTAAACAAGGGTATGATTGTTGTGTAGTTCTAAGTTGGCCCTTTCTCCATTGATACTTTTCTAGAGAGTTAGTTATTCTCCTCTTTCTGGAACAGAGGGGGAGTGTGTGTGTGCTGGTGAAGTCACATCTATCATGTATGACTCTTTGCGCCCCTGTAGACTGTAGCTCACTAAGCTCCTCTGTCCATACTAGAGTGGGTTGCCATTTCCTTCTCCAGGGAATCTTCCCAATCCAGGGATCAAACCCGAGTTTCTTAAGTTTTGGAAACACTCTCACAAATGAATATTTTCTTCCTAAATGTAAAATGTCTCTTACAAAAGTTTTGGAAACACTCTCACAAATGAATATTTTCTTCCTAAATGTAAAATGTCTCTTACAAAAAGGGTAACTTCTGGGTGTGTGTACCATGTTCAGTGGCTCAGTCGTGTCTGACTCTGTGACCACATGGATGGCCACCTTCCAGGCCACTCTGTCCATGGGATTTTCCAGGCAAGAAAGTTGGAGTTGGTTGCTATTTCCTTCTCCAGGGGATCTTCCTGACCCAGGGATTGAACCTGAGTCTCTTTTGTCTCCTGCATTTGCAGGCGGATTCTTAACTATTGCACCTCCTGGGTTACTCTAAACATGTAGGTATTCAGAGCTTTATACCTGTGCCTGCTGTTTCTTAAAATAATAAGCCAAAAATAAACTTTTATGCCAAAGAGGCATATTTGGGGTCAGTGTATTCTGCTTCACTCACTGCTTTAAGATTTCTTAGCAAGTTTTATTATTTTGGGGTGAATTGAAAGTTGTCAAACCACAGACTTACTGTAAAAATATTTGAAATGAGTGAATCTAATAGAATTTACCTACAAGGGAAATTGCATCTGTCTATCATTAAGAAGTTAAATAGTGTTAGTCGCTTAGTCATGTTGGACTCTTTTTTTTGACCCATAGACTGTATGTAGCCCACCAGGCTCCTCTGTCCACGGGATTCTCTAGGCAAGAATACTGGAGTTGCCATCCCTTCTCCAGGGGAGCTTCCTGACCCAACTGTTGAACCCTGGTCTTCTGCACTCAGATTTTTTACTGTCTGAGCCACCGGGGAAGCCCTTAATTTGCATAAGACAAGTTTCATCTTACTATAATAGAGCCATAAAAGGCTACTTAAGTATACACTCACATGCATATCTACATATGCTTATTTTTATCAAATTCTGAATCTTTAGGTGAAAGTGAAAGTCACTTAGTCTTGTGCGACTGTTTGCGACCCCATGGACTATACAGTCCATGGAATTTTCCAGGCCAGAATACTGAAGTGGGTAGCCTTTCCCTTCTCCAGGGTATCTTCCCAACTCAGGGATCAAACCCAGGTCTCCCACATTGCAGGTGGATTCTTTACCAGCTGTATGTACATGCTATGTATTGCACTGTCTGCAATTATCTTACTTTAAAGAAGATTGTCAATAATTTTCTAAAGTAAATGATTGTGGAAAAATAATCATCTTTTATTCAATTTTGAAATAAAATGTAGTAAAATTATAAAAGAAAATGAGAATGAATTTAAATATGATTAAAATAAAGTCTCAGCTTCTTTTTCTCTTTGCAAAACAGTGGTTGTGCAAATGTGGAATAATTGTAGCTTTTGCATTGTTTTCATTGTATTTCAACCTCTTAAAGGATAGCATTCTCCATTTCTTGAAGCCATACTCTCTTCTTGATAGTACTAAGTCCTTCCCACTTCCCTTTTAACTTCTACTATAATTTAATTTTAAGGTATAGGCTATAATAATGAACTCAGTTTTAACTAGGCCATCATTTTGTATTGACTTTTCAGTATGATTTCAGTTGAAGGAAGGAAGTAATAAAGTCTTGGCATGGGGTGACCTGGGTCAGTTGGGAGAGCCTCTGCTTTAGCATCAGAGCTGCTGCTGCTACTAAGTCGCTTCAGTCGTGTCCGACTCTGTTGGACCCCATAGACGGCAGCCCACCAGGCTCCCTCGTCCCTGGGATTCTCCAGGCAAGAACACTGGAGTGGGTTGCCATTTCCTTCTCCAATGCATGAAAGTGAAAGGGAAGTCACTCAGTCATCCGACTCCTAGTGACCCCATGGACTGCAGCCTACCAGGCTCCTTCCATGGGATTTTCCAGGCAAGAGTACTGGAGTGGGGTGCCATTGCCTTCTCCGTTATGCATCAGAGCAGCTCAGCTGTTAAAGCTCAAAGGTGATCCTGCAAAGGTGTATCAGATTCCCACAGGACCACAGCATCCTTACTGTCATTAAATAAACTTTCATTTGAGGAATAAAACAGCTAACATTAATACCAGTGGGGATTTTCAAAAATTTCTGTGTGATTGAATTCCTATTAAGTGGCACATTGAAAAAGTCATCAAACACATCTGTGTTTTACTGGGAACTCTGTTGTAACAAGTTAATGGTTTGTGTACCTTCTATTAGGACTTCCCTTGTGGCTCAGCTGGTAAAGAATCCACCTGCAATGCAGGAGACCTGGGTTCGATCCCTGGGTTGGGAAGATCCCCTGGAGAAGGGAAAGGCTACCCACTAGTCTGGAGAATTTCATGGACTGTATAGTCCATAGGGCCGCAAAGAGTCAGACACAATTAAGCGACTTTCACTTCACTTCACCCTTTATTAAATGGTCTTAATAATCAATTTTCAGTGTCTTTACTGTAAAACTCTTGAAGAAATTTAAAAAATGTAGACCCGAGTCTTTAATTGATAACTATAGATAACCTCTACTCATATTTCTATTATATTTTAATTGCTCTGGGCACGCTTCTTAAGGTGTCATCCATCTTTAAAATTTGGATAGTTACCTTCATTTTAGCTTACTTCAACATAGTACAGATGGAAGCATTCCTTTCATAGTCAACTTTTGGTCAGAGTACTCTAAAATTAACTAATTATAGTGAAATCACAATGCTGCATTTTGCATTGGAAGGAAGTTGGTGGTAACCTCTGAAGAAAGTAATGCAGTGTGGTTAGCCATTGTTCCTGTTTCCTCTGTTGTAACCAGCTTGATCAATTACATATGCAACAATAAGTTCCTGAATTACCAAGAAGGAAATGTTTCCTGGCCACTATGCACTTTGATGTCAAATACCTCAAACTTCAGCTAGACGTTGAGGTAACTTCTGTCCCTTCCTTCAGGATGGATAGCACATAATATATGGATAGCACATAATATCCATATATTTTACTACCTAAACACACTTTAGAATATTTAGTCTTTTAGGTGTCATCCAAAACCTTGCACTTTAATCAGTCAATGTGGATTGAAATTTGAATGACTGATTTAGATTTCCTGCAGTTATCATTGCTATTATTAAAATTGATAATAGATTATTTATAATCATGAACAAGGAGGATATAATGTAATGTAACATCATATCATTTGTAGTCTCTTCAGATGATTCTACAAAGGGGAAAAACACTGAGCTGGAAGGTTATCAACAAAAGTAGAATATAGCAAATGTTAAAAATAGCACTGTCTTCCCTGTCTTTTTCAATCCAAGTAGAGAGCTCCTTGTATGATTTTATAACAGATCTGTAAACTACTTTAAAGATTCACTTTTAATTGAGGTAACCCTGAGCTTTTTGAAGTATAACCAGTGACAGACTAAAGTGACATTTTGATTACACACCGGTTGAATTGTGAAATACTGTTACTTTCTATCACTGCTGGGAACCTTAATTGGTGTACACAGCCTAACTAAAGGGACAGCAGCCACAGCAACAAAGCAGGTAGGAATAAATAACTGAATCATGGTACCTTTTTATAGCATTTCTCTCACAGGTCAGGCACAGAAAAAAAGGAGCTATAGTTTTTTCATTCTTTTTTGTTTGTTTGTTTTTTGTTTGAATCAATAGAATGACTCCTGGTTTATTTTCATTTTTCTTTGTCTTAGTCCTTAAAAAATTGACTAATTGCAGATGAGAGATCTTAATTACAGGTTAATCACTTTCCAGTTAAATTGTTAATGAAGCAAGTCTAAGGATATGCTTTTTGCTACCATTTTCATTCATATTTTTCTGAGATGAACATTGCTTTATGATCTTCATCATGATTAAGTGATGGATATTTAAAGATACTTTAATGAATCAGAGAGAACAGTACAATTACAGAGTGCTCTTCTTTATGTAGTACTCTGTAGTATACTCCCACATTGTTAAATGATAATAGGATCAGTGTTTAGCTTTGAAATTTATCTCATATAGTTACACAAGAAAATTTATATTAAAGGAAAGTTAATTGCAATATGAATTATAATAGCAAAAATATATTTTACAAAATAGTATATAAACTAAGGGCTTCCCTGGTAGCTCAGGTGGTAAAGAGTCTGCCTGCAATGCAGGAGATGCCGGTTCTATTCCTGAGTCAGAAAGATCCACTGGAGAAGGGATAGACTACCCATTCCAGTATTCTTGGGCTTCCCTGGTGGTTCAGCTGGTAAAGAATCTGCCTACTATGTGGAAGACCTGGGTTCGATCCCAGGGTTGGGAATATCCCCTGGAGAAGGGAAAGGCTACCCACTCCAGTATTCTAGCCTGGAGAATTCCATGGACTGTTTGGGGTCACAAAGAGTCAGACACAGCTGGCGACTTTCAATTTCATTTCTTTCATATAAACTAAGTATTTATCCATGGTGACCTTATTTCTTAACAGAATATTTTGCTGCTGTTTAAATGAATAAAATATATATTTGAATAAAATGAATAAAAATCTATATTTGTCGATAAAGAGAGCTGTCCAAAATATATGGCTATATAAGAATGAAAGTTTTGGCTACTATAATGTTATACGTTTTGTATATATGTATAAACAGACTTACAAATATGCATGGGTATATATGTAAAATATGCATATATATATGCAGATGTATATGTGTTTAAAATATACACATATGCAGATGAATGTATATATGTAAATATCTAAAATATATATTCACATGTACACATATACACAAATGCATATTTATGACTTAACATTTATTATTTTATTACAATACACACAAAAAGTAGATAGTGGTTTTCCCTGGGTGATGCAGATGAATGTATATGCGTTCAGTTCAGTTCAGTTCAGTCGCTCAGTCGTGTCCGACTCTGCGACCCCATGAATCACAGCACGCCAGGCCTCCCTGTCCATCACCAACTCCCGGAGTTTATTCAAACTCATGTCCATCGAGTCAGTGGTGCCACCCAGCCATCTCATCCTCTGTCGTCCCCTTCTTCTCCTGCCCCCAATCCCTCCCAGCATCAGGGTCTTTTCCAATGGGTCAAATCATCGCATGAGGTGGCTAAAGTATTGGAGTTTCAGCTTCAGCATCAGTCCTTCCAATGAACACCCAGGACTGATCTCCTTTAGGATGGACTGGTTGGATCTCCTTGCAGTCCAAGAGACTCTCAAGAGTCTTCTCCAACACCACAGTTCAAAAGCATCAGTTCTTCAGCACTTAGCTTTCTTCACAGTCCAACTCTCACATCCATACATGACCACTGGAAAAGCCATAGCCTTGACCAGATGGACCTTTGTTGGCAAAGTAATGTCTAACTGTCTAAAATATACATTCACATGTGCAGATGTACATAAATGCATATTTATAACTTAACATTTGTTCATTATAATACACACAATAAGTAGATAGTGGTTTTGCCTGGGTGGGAGGGTCAAGTGCTTGTCAGTTTTATCTTTTTTTATGGTGCTTGAAACTTTTTATCACGTACATTTAATGATTTATAATAATTGTTGTTGTTCAGCCGCTAAGTTCTGTTTGACTTTTTGCTACCCCATGGACTGCAGCACTCCAGGTTCCTCTGTCCTCCACTATGTCCTGGAGTTTGCTCAAATTCATGTCCAAGGAGTCAGTGATGCTGTCTAACCATCACAGCCTCTGCTGCCCCCTTCTCCTTTTGCCTTTGATTTTCCAGGCATCAGGGTCTTTTCCAGTAATTTTGTTCTTCACATCAGGTGGCCAAAGTATTGGAGCTTCAGTTTCAGCATCAGTCCTTCCAGTGAGTATTCCGGGTTGATCTCCTTAGACTGGTTCGATCTCCTTGAAGTCCAAGGGACTCTCAAGAGTCTTCTCCAGCATTGCAATTCAAAAGCATCATTTCTTCAGTGCTCAGGCTTCTTTGTGGCCCAATTCTCACATCCATACATGACTACTGGAAAAATCATAGCTTTTACTATATGGGCCTTTGTCAGCGAGTTGGTATCTCTGCTTTTTAATACACTAGGTTTGTCATAGCTTACCTTCCAAGGAGCAAGTGTCTTTTAATTTAATGGCTGCAGTCAACATCTGCAGTGATTTTGGATCTCAAGAAAATAAAGTCTGTCACTGCTTCCACATTTTCCTTTTCTATATGCCATGAAGTGATGGGACCAGATGCCATGATTTTATTTCTTAGTGTTTTGACTGTTGAAATTCAAGCCAGGTTTTTTACTCTCCTCTTTCACCCTCCTCAAGAGGCTCTTTGGTTCCTCTTTACTGCCAATAGAGTGGTATCATTTGCATATCTGAGGTTGTTGATATTTCTCCTGACATTCTTATTTCTAACTTATTATTCATCCAGCCTGGCATTTCACATGATGTACTCTGCATAGATGTTAAATAAGCAGAGTGACAATATATAGCTTTGTTGTACTGCTTTCTCATATCTGGTTCAAACTGTTGCTCCTTGACCGAAATACAGGTTTCTCAGGAGACAGGTAAGGTGGTCTGATACTCCAGTCTCTTAGAATTTTGCATAGTTTGTTGTGATCCACACAGTCAAAGGCTTTAGTGTAGTCAGTGAAACAAAAATAGATGTTTTTCTGCACTGTTTTGCTTTCTAAATGATCTAACGAATGTTGGCAATGTGATCTCTGGTTCCTCTGCAGTTTCTAAACCCAGCTTGTACACCTGGAAGTTCTCAGTGCATGTACTGCTGAGACCTAGTAAACCTTGCTAATCTGTGAAGTGAGCACAATTCTACACTAGTTTGAACATTCTTTGACATTGCCCTTCTTTGGGATTGTAATGAAAACTGAACTTTTTCAGTCCTGTGGCCACTGCTGATTTTTCCAAATTTGCTGACGTATTGAGTGTAACACTTTAACATCATCTTTTAGAATTTTAAATAGCTGAGCTGGAATTCCATCAGTTCCATTAGCTTTGTTCGGAGTAATGCTTCCTAAGGCCCCCTTGACTTTGCACTCCAGGCTGTGCTGCTGCTCTAGGTGAGTGATCATACCATCGTGGTGTCTGCGTCCGAAAGACCTTTTCTGTGTAGTTCTTTGGTATAGTATTCTTGTCACCTCTTCTTAATCTCTTCTGCTTCTGGCAGGTCCCTGCAGTTTCTGTCTTTTATCATGACCATCCTTGCATGAAATATTCCCCTGATATCTCCAGTTTTCTTGAAGAGATCTATGTCTTTCTCTTTCCCAGTCTGCTGTTTTCCTCCATTTATTTGCATTGTTCATTTAAGAAGGCCTTTTTGTCTCTCCTTGATATTCTCTGAAACCCTGAATTCAGTTGGATATATCTTTCCCTTTCCCTCTTGTGTTTTGCTTCTCTTCTTTCCTCAGCTATCTATCAAGCCTCCTCAGATAACCACTTTGACTTCTTGCATGTCTATTTCTTTGGGACAATTTTGGTGGTTTCATTCTGCCAGACCCTCATTTTCAGGAGCTTCTCACTAGTGGTTATTCAACATCATTTTCATTGACTTCAATGAAATTGAAATTCTGGTTTTTATAAATGAAATAAAATAAATTTATTTTATACATTTGTAATGAAAAAGTGATGATAAAGAAGTTGATGGCATGGTCAAAGACATATATATCAATATGTTGATCCATCTGAGCACTTATACTAGTGTTAAGTGGAGAGAGAGATTTGAATGGAGTTAATCAAGTAAGTGAATATTTATTAGTGGATATTGCCTTATAGGGGCTTCCCTTGTGGCTCAGACAGCAAAGAATCTGCTTGCAATGCGAGAGACCTGGGTTCAGTCTCTGGGTTGGGTAGATCCCTTGGAGAAGGGAATGGATACCCACTGCAGAATTCTGTCCTGAAGAATTCCATGGACAGAGGAGCCTGGTGGGCTACAGTCCATGGGGTTGCAAAGAGTCAGACACGACTGAGCGACTTTCACTTGCTCACTCATTGCCTTGTAATGATACTTTTTGCTGCTTTCAACAGCCTTGTAATTTCAGTCTACTTAAGTGAAGAATACTAGATAAAAGCCCCTATGTATGTCACTTGAAATTATATCCATTTTTCTTCCTCTTGAGAGAGAGACAATTAAATATACTTAAAGTTTCCATTTGTGAAATTGATGACTGTGAGTATTGCATAATAGGAATTAATTTTACTCATTATAGATAAGAAAATTAGTATTTTGTCCATATTTAACATTCTAGGTTTTAGTGACATTTAACTGATTACTTATTTCAAAGTTGCTGAGTTAGTTTGTTGCAGAAATGGTCTGTGCATTCTGCAGGGACTGTTCTTTTAAGGGGGGTGAAGCTTAATCTTGTCTCCCAACTGTGGATTTCTGAATCTTGACTATTAATTTGAAGTTCCTTTTTAACTGTCACTTCTTCTTAACAATATCTCACTTTTTCTCATTAAGGCATCCATGAAGCCATTTATTAGAGTGGATAAATGGAAGCAATTCTTTCTGTTGTCAGGTTCTACCTCTTTAACTCATTGATTGATTCATTCATAAATACATATTGATAACATTCTACATGTACTGGAAATAGTGGTGGGATCTAAAAAGTCAGCAGTAAACTAGAGAAATAGGATTGTTGTCCTGTTGACTGTACAGGGTAGTTGGGAGAAAGATACTCAGGACTTCATGGATTCATTTTGTCTGATACTGATATTAGCATGAAAGAAATAGAATAGCTTTGTGTGTGCGAGGGCTGTTATGACACAGGAAGCTCAGTGGGCTGTGGAATCATGTAAGGTGGGATCCCATCAGGCTCACCTTCTTCCGGGTCTTGGCCCATCCTCCCTCTGTATGAAGGATGGAACGTATTGGACTTGCCTGGCCTGCAGTTCTGACACGTTTAAATTCTCATTTAGTCTGTAAACTAGTAAGATTCAAAAGTTAGGCTGGATTAGTAACCAGCTGGTTTTTAAAAAAAAATGTCCATATAGACACAGTGACATACACACACATGGGCTTCCCTGATAGCTCAGTGGGTGAAGAATCCTCCGGCAGTTCAGCAGACATGGGCTTGATCTCCAGAAGGGGTGGAGGATGGGGGAGAGCCCCTGGAGGAAAATGGCAACCCACTGTAGTTCTTGCCTGAATAATCCCATGGACAGAGGAGCCTGGTGGGCGATAGTCCAAATGGTCACAAGGAGTTTGACACGACTGAGTGACTAAGCGTGCAAAGCTTATACAAATATACATATTTATGTATAAATATATATATTATATGTAGAAGATGTCATCTGTCTCTGTATTTGCAAAAAAAAAATACTTTGTGCAGTTTTTCATGAGGTCTGAGGATTTTCCTCTTTTTCTTTCTTTTTTAGATAATATAGACTGCTCTGGCTCAAGTGCTGGCTTGAAAATTTATTTGAGGAATATTTCCCATTAATCAAAAACTTATTGCTCTATGGTTGTTTCTTGCATTATACCCTCAGATAATTTATTCAACAACAACAGGAGCCTGGAGTTTTATTGTTCAGTCAGCTTTGTGCTCACTTATTTGTAGGCTATGCTTCCATGCTGCTTTATAGCCTTGCAAGACTTCCCTATTATTGGTGAAGTAATTCCATTGTTTTACTTCAGCTCACTTCACATCTACATATTCAGTGTTTTTTGCACATTATTTAGGTTAAACAAATACCATTTTATTTCTCTGAATGGACTTTCTTAATTCTAGTCTGTACAGCTGGTATAAAATCTTGTCCATGCATTACTAAACTCTTTATAGCATTCTCTGCACATACTAGGGGCTTCCCTTGTGGCTCAGCTGGTAAAGAATATGCCTGCAATGCTGGAGACCTGGGTTCGATCCCTGGGTTGGGAAGATCCCCTGGAGAAGGGAAAGGCTACACATTCCTGTATCCTGGCCTGGAGAATTCCATGGACTGTATAGTCCATGGGATTGCAAATGTTGGATAGGGCTGAACAACTTTCACTATACATACCAAGTTCTTTTATGTTTCTGTGTCTTTGATTTTGCCCTTCCTTCTCCCTAAAATGCTGTTTTCTCACATTCTGAAATTGTTTATTCAACAAATCCAAAATCTCTTTGGGGGGAAGGATTCTCTGATGCCTCAAAGTTGAGGATCTCGTTACTCACTTTTGTTCCAATGCTGTCCTCATATCACATGTCTTGGAGAGGTATCAGGAGGGTTTCCATATTTCTGTGCGATGTAACTTCATATTCTGCAGATCCAGTCCTGGGACTTTTGAGCAGAGGTTTTTCTGAGAACGTTACTCTTTTGTATAGTGGCTCTTCTGCATCAGAGCATTTTTTTTTTTTTAACCATAGCACATTGTAGTTAAATCATTCACTTATCCTTCTCTTCACATATACTAGACAGACTTTAATGCCTTTGATATATTTAACATATTTTTACTTTTTGTAATCCAAATATCTAGAAAGTGTTTGAAATTACTGAATTTATTTATTAAATTATTAAAATTATTTAGAATAATTTACTCACTTACGTGTAAAGGCAGTGGTGGCACAAAAGAATGCAGTGGTTTTCTCAGAGATTTTTTTCCTGAGCTTGTCGCTATTAAACTAGAGATTTACTGTAGAGTAATATTTGAAGACCTTTTCTCAGTAAAGAAATACTGGAGAGAACTAGAAATGACCTATATACACATGTTGAATAAAATTAAAAATTTTTCTGAGTTAGATCAGTTTAAAGCAATGGCTTCTTTTGAATATATAATTGTAATTCCTTATTGGCTCTTAGATCATATAAATTCAATAACTTGTAAATATTTATCATTTCAAAATTATAATTTGAATTATTGATCCTTTCTAGGAGTTTCTGAAGGCTACTTTTGAGAAACACATGAATGGATTGCTTTCTTGGATTATATTCTTCCTATTTGTTTAATGAGTCCATATTATATTCTTAGAAACTAGAAATTCTAATTTCATGGTGTATGCTACATAGTATAGTTATTGTTTATTTGCTACTAATTCATATATACAGTAATAAAACAGTGATAAGAGTCTTATTTCTTTGAGAGTATTTACATCATACACTTTTGAGAGGACATAAGTGGAAAAAGATAATTTTCTTTGATAGCAGGATATCTTATTCATATAAGATATACCCTTAGTTCAATCATTGTACATGCATGTCTCAGATTTTCTTTTGTTGTTTAAAAATGTATTTATATTAATCATATAAACTGAATTTTCTTGGTATTTTTCCTTTGATGTTTGATACTACTAATATATCTGCATATATATATATTTATGACTTAATACTCTTAATTCATTGGCATTAACTGGAAGACAAATTAGAATCTGGAAGTCTTTTTTGACTTATCAAATGTTGGAGTGAGTTAGGTTGGAATGGCTCATAGAAAGCTCTGAACTCTGTAGTTACTGACTTTCCTCTTTTAATCCATACTATATCCTGACAAGCTAAATCTTCTTAATGAGCTTCCATCATGCAGTTTCCCTAATCAAAAACATCTAGAAGTCCCCCATAGCTTATTAAATTCAAATTTGTTCTCTGATGTTCCTAGCCCTCCAAATCCCAATGAGATCCACCCTCTAGTCTCAACTATAACTGTTCCTCCATTCATGCTTCATTCAACAATAAAACTGAATTATTTGGCTTGTGCAGACTCTATTACTTTTTTTCCCCTAGTCTGTATTTCCTTCAGCTTATCTTTCCTGGAATACTTGCTCTTCTATCACTTCTGACTGTTCAAATTCAACTTATACTTCAGAACCCATTTGAGAACTCTGTAACTATAAGAAACCTCTTCTGATTTATTATCTGTTTTGTAAAATAAATTAATCTGCCAGGCATCCGTCAAGGGCACAATGAATAAAAAATGTAAAATCCCTATGATCACAAGCTTATTTATTAGGCAGAAGTGTTTGCCAATAAGTAAATAAACAAAAATATAAAATACTAGATGATGATAAGTGCTATGAAGGTAAAGACTGAAAATGCCTTATAAGTGTGGAATAGGAAAAGAAGGCTGCTGTTTTACAGAGGATGATCAGGAATATGTCCTTCCAGATGAGGGCACATTTTCAGAGAGACAAGAATGAGGCAGGCAGGGTGGGGAGGGGGGAATAAGTCATGAAGCTATCCAGTAAAAGATAGTAAAGGGGAGTGAATTCAAGAACTCTGGAGGCAGCAGCAGGCTCCATGTGTTTACAAAATAGTCAAGAGGATCTTGTAGCTAAAGAGGAGTGAGTGAGCTGGAGAGTCTCTAAAATGGTGAGAGAGAAGTAAGTCCAGAGACAGCCTAAGGACTTGGACTTTCACATAAAAAGCCAGGGAGGGTTTTGAGCACACATTACTGGAAATGACTAATATTATAAAGGATCACTCTGGTTGCTGCCTTTGAATAGACTGAAAGGACATGGAGGGAAAGCTCGGGAGTCCAAAAGTCTTTATCCATCAAGATTTGTTGGAGGACTGAACCATGGTATTGGTGTAGGAAGTGACTAGATTAATGTGGATTAATTTTGAAGCCGAATCCAGCCTCTGTACCCCCAAATCAAATTAAATCTTGGAGACAAGTTTTGGGTAAAGTAGAAAAGAATAGCTTTACTGCTTTGGTAGGCAAAGGGGACCACAGTGGGCTAATGCCCACAAAACTGTATGTTCCGCGTACCCCCTCCCCCACCGCCCCAGATGGTAGTAAGAAGTTTTATAGTAATAATTCAAAGAGGGTGCGATTAGCTCATGGAAATCCTTCTGATTGGTTGATGGTGATGTAGGTTGAAGTCCACAGCATCAACCTTCTGGTTCCGGAGGGTCTGGGGTCTACTTGCTTGTGGACAGCATACCATCATGAACAGTTAGCTTCTTCCATCTGGTGGGGGTTTCCGTATCTGCAAAACAGCTCAAAGATATTGCTGTTGTGAAAGGCTCGGCGGAGTAGACTCTGAAAAAAGGACACAGACAGCCTCTATGGAAGACTGACAAAACTTTACTTCTATACAGCGAGTCGTTTAATATACGAGAGCAAGGAAATAGCTTACAAAAATCAAGGTTACACAGATAGAGCTTGAGCACCTACACAGTTGGTAACTGCAAGTTTACAAAGTTCATGAGACACATAGACTCTATTTTCTCAGGATCAAAAGACAATCTGTTTTCCTCAAGGCAAGCTTGTTATTCTCATGCAGTCATGCTTGAGCTCCCCTGGGTCATTGTTCCCACCAGCAGGAGAAGGGAGGCTGTCCTATCTTAACAACCCAAGTCAAGGCCAAGTCTCTGATTGTCTGTGCTGGGGAGGCTCCCTCCTCCCTCCTTTCTCCCCTCCCAGTTCCCTCAGGATGGGCTCACAGATGTGTTTATCTTGTAGGAGGAGATGGGGAGGGGCGTGGGCAGCTGTCTGAAAATAGCTAAAGGCTATGGAGTGTCCATGGGGTCTGTTTGTGCTCTAAACTTGTGTAAAGACCAGCTAGAAGGTGCAGAAAATGTTTCCCAGGGCAAAACATCGAGACATGCCTGGCGGCCTTGGCCCTTCGCCAGTTCCTTGTGAGGACCTTCTCCTCAAGGCAGTCAGGTAATTTCCCTCAACAGCTGTTTGTATTTCTTGAGGGGGAACCAAGACCTTGCCCCAGTATCACACTATTGTTTCTCTTGCCTATTTGTTTCTCCCTGGTCTTGCATCTCCTCCCTTCGCTAATTACCAACTGCTTGAATCTGCCCATTGGAACTGGAGGAAGGTCCTGGAGGCTGAATGAAGCCTATTTCCTGTAATGGAAGAAATAAGACACAGAAAGGCTTTTGTGTCCAGGAACCCTGCAGGGCCCTTCTCCATATCTGTTTTGTAAAATAAATAAGTATTTGTAAAAGGATAAGAAATCACAGAGAAAAAATTTGAAGAAGGTTGAAAAATCTTTCTTGATCTTTAAAGCTCCCATTACTTTTTTTTTAATCTTGTGTCACATACTTTATTAAGCCCTTTACTTCCATTATCCATATTTAAACCTCTTAATAGCCCTAGGAAATGTAGGTATTATTGTTGTTACATTTTTACGTGTGAAGTACTTAGAAGCAGTTGAATTATAAGAAAATATTATGTCTATCTCCCTGTGTATTTAGAGAAGAAACAGTACAACAGGGAATAAACATATCGGAATGGTAATAGTGTTATTGTTCAGCCACTCAGTCATGTTCAACCCTTGGAGACCCCATGGACTGTGGGCTGCACTGTCCTTCACTGTCTCCCAGAGTTTGTGAAAGTGTTCGTGTCTCAGCTGTGTCCGACGCTTTGCAACCTCATGGGCTGCAGCACGCCAGGCTCCTCCATTCATGGGACTTCCAAGGGAAGAATACTGGAGTGGGTGGCCATTTCCTCCTCCAGGAGATCTTCTTGACCAAGGGATCTTCTTGACCCAGGTCTCCTGAATTGCAGGCAGATTCTTTACCATCTGAGCCACCAGGGAAATTTGCTGAAATTCATATCCATTGAGTTGATGATGCCATCCAACTATCTCATCCTCTGTTGTCCCCTTCTCCTCATGCCTTCAAGTCTTTCCCAGCATCAGAGTCTTTTCTAATGAGACAACTCTTTGCATCAAGTGGCCAAAGTATTGGGGCTTCAGATTCAGTGTCAGTCCTTCCAGCGAATATTCAGGGTTGACTTATTTAATCTCTTTGCTGTTCAAGGGACTCTCTCTCTTGGACAGCTGTCCAAGAGTCTTCTCCAGTTTGTATAATATTTATCTGCATCTCTTTTAAGAAAATATGTTGATTTTGTTTAATTATTTTAAAATTCCTATACTTAGATGACTAGGATATTGCTTTCATAACCTGATAGACTTTAAATGGGAAAATCATGCATTTAAACTCAGTTTACCAAACTTTTCTCATTTGATATTTGACAGACTGTGGTATTTGTACTCAGATTTGGTTTCAAATTCTGTTCATTGGGCAATTAAAGTAGCCTCTCTGAACTATAATGTCTTATCTATTTAGTTCAGTTTAGTCGCTAAGTCATGTCTTGACTCTGCGACCCCATGGACTGCAGCACACCAGGCTTTCCTGTCCATCACCAACTCCCTGGGCTTATTCAAACTCATGTCCATTGAGTCAGTGATGCCATGCAACCATCTCATCCTCTGTTGAACCCTTCTTCTCCCACCTTCAATCTTTCCCAGCATCAGGGTCTTTTCTAGTGAGTCAGCTCTTCGCATCAGGTGGCCAAAGTATTGGAGTTTCAGCTTCAGCATCAGTCCTTCCAATGAATGTTCAGAACTGATTTTCTTTAGGATGGACTGGTTGGATCTCCTTGAAGTCCAAGGGACTCTCAAGAGCCTTCCCCAATACCACAGTTCAAAAGCATCAGTTCTTCAGTGCTCAGCTTTCTTTATAATCCAACTCTCACATTCATACACGACTACTGGAAAAACCATAGCTTTGACTAGACGAACCATTGTTGGCAAAGTAATGTCTCTGCTTTTTAATATGCTGCCTAGGTTGGTCATAACTTTTCTTCCAAGGAGCAAGCATCTTTAAATTTCATGGCTGCAGTCACCATCTGCAGTGATTTTAGAGCCCCCCAAAATAAAGTTTCTCACTGTTTCCATTGTTTCCCCATCTATTTGCCATGAAGTGATGGGAACAGGTGCCATGATCTTAGTTTTCTGAATGCTGAGTTTTAAGCCATCTTTTCCCCTCTCCTCTTTCACTTTTATCAAGAGACTCTTTAGTTTTTTGCTTTCCGCCATAAGGGTGGTGTTATCTGCATATCTGAGGTTATTGATATTTCTCCTGGCAATCTTGATTCCAGCTTGTGCTTCATCCAACCCAGCGTTTCTCATGATGTACTCTGCATATAAGTTAAATAAGCAGGAAGACAATATACAGCCTTGACATACTCCTTTCCTGATTTGGAACCAGTCTGTTGTTCCATGTCCAGTTCTAACTGTTGCTTCGTGACCTGCATACAGATTTCTCAGGAGGCAGGTAAGGTGGTCTGGTATTCCTATGTCTTGAAGAAATTTCCACGGTTTGTTGTGATCCACACAGTCAAAGGCTTTGGTGTAGTCAATAAAGCAGAAATAGATATTTTTCTGGAACTCTTTTGCTATATTTATAATATAAACTGAAGCTAATAATCCCAAGATTTCAGGCTTGTTTTCAAGACACTTTTATGCACAATGTCTGCCACATAATAAAACACAATAAATGGCCTTTATTATTATGTTCATATTGTGTATGTTTTTGGGTTAAATTAGGTAAATAAGACAAAGGATGTATTATTGTAATATATGTAAAATAGTGTAACTGAAGTCTATCTATATCTAATAAATTACTGTGGAAATTAATCCTAGCTAATAACTTTGCTTAATTTTTTCAATTTCATTTGTACTTAATATCATGACTTGATTATAGATGATTGTGCTACTTTGGAGATGTTGTTTATTTTCTTAATTTTTTCATATTTAGTGTGTATTGATTTCTTTTTACTTTAAAATGCTGTAGATACTTTTAAATAGGTTTGATTACACTTAAATAATCAGTGAAGTATCATTTTTAGACTCTGGTTTAGCGTGGGCCAGGGTGATTTAGTGAAAAATTCCACTGACATCAGTTGCAAACAGACTTGACGTCAGTGTGGGTTCATTCTGCATTCTTGCTTTAGGATTAGGTCCAGTTCCATAAAAATCATTGTAACTATGGTATTTGTGTGGTACTGTCTTGGGTGTATGTTAAGATATTCCTTTATTCACTTATATTTTTAAAAACAGCAGACAAAAATGTTTTGCAGTTATGTAAATGTTGCCTTTTATAGTTAAAAATTTTTTTTAAATTCATAAAATGAGAACTATTGAAATGACATAAAATAATGACTCTTAACATAATGACTTAAGCCTCATTTCCTGATAGACGTGTGTGTGTATGTGGGTTGTTGTTGAGCTTAGTCCATTCAGTTGTGTCCAACTCTTTGTGAACCTAAGAACTGTAGCCCACCAAGCTTCTACTCAGTGGTATTTTACCAGCAAGAATACTGGAGTGGGTTGCCATTTCTTTTTCCAGGTTGCCATTTCATTTCCCAACTCAGGGATCAAACCAGCATCTCCTGTGTATCCTGCATTACAGGTGGATTCTTTACTGCTGAGCCGTCAGTGAAGCCCATGTGTGTGTGTGTGTGTGTGTGTGTGTGTGTGTGTAGTGAATTTTTTTTCCTGTCTTACACCTGGCAATCCAAATGAACAGCTGTTATTGTGTAGATGCCAATTAGTGTGACTAAATTACATCTTTTCCTTGGGAGAAGAATGTGAAAAAAATAGGAAATAATATAATCTTCTCCAGTGTACTTCAGAATTATCAGTCTACTTAACTATTATTGTATAATTTGCTTCTATTGGTTTGGCTTGCCTCTAAATTCAGTTATCCCCATTAGCTTTCACTCTTCTTTAATGTCACTGGATATTTTTATTCCAGTTATTATAAAATAAACTTAGGATTACATTGTAATGATTCTCAATAAAGCTAAACAAAACTAGGTCCATTGTGTGAAGGGCACTGACTATAATGAGCTCCATTATACTCACTCAGTTATAGATCTGTATGAATCACTAGTGCTTCTCACTTTTCTGAAAGTAGATCTTTTAGCATCTCCTCCTAGATTAGAAATCATACTCTTCTTTTTAATAGTACCAAAAAAGTGTCACTAAGTTGAATCGTTCTTCCAGTGATGGACCCATACAGAAATACCCCTCTGTTTAATACAGTTTCTCGCTGTGGAGTCTCTTGGCATTGAAGAAACCATAAACACCATTAGCTTAATACAAAGAAAGTGCTGTTTGGTCAGGTATGAGATCATTTGTATATCGAGAGTAGAAATACTGGAATCATGTAAGTGTGAGCTAAAGGATAATTTTGTGATTCTCTGTGAAACAGCCTGGCATGCTACAGTCTGTGGGGTTGCAGAGGACACGACCAAGTGACTGAACTGAACTGATGAAGAACCAGTTGTATAGATATAATTCCTGAGGTATTGGAATATGAAACTTTCTTCTAGGGTGTGAGTAACTAGAATGTATTTTATAGACAGACTCTAAGAACTATATGTTCCAGTATATAATTAAAGACCCACTGTTTAAATTGGATCAAGGTAATCTGATTCCTTTTAAGCTGTGGGGTTGGGGTACATTGTCATTTTTATCATTTTTAGCTTTGATTCTTTTTGGTATATTGAGCAATGTTTGGAAGTGAGGTGTTTTTATTTCACCTTCCTAACTTATACTGGGTGAAGACTCCATTGAATTACTGTTAACTGTGGTATGTGCTGTGCTGTGCTTAGTCATTCAGTCATGTCTGACTCTATGTGACCCCATGGACTGTGGCCCACTAGACTTCTCTGTCCATGGGGATTCTCCAGCAAGGATACTTGAGTGCGTTGCCAGGCCCTCCTCCAGGGGATCTTCCCAAAGCCAGGGATTGAACCCAGGTCTCCTGCATTGCAGGCAGATTCTTTATCACTTGAGCCAGCAGGGAAGCCCTAAATGTGGTATATAATCTGACAAATGTATTACTGTACTCCCTTTGAGAAGCCGTTCACAAAAGTTACAAGTTGCTCCAAAATTGCGAGTACGGAAGGGCACAGTGTTAATATTTTTATGACTTTAGGACTCAAACTAATTTCTTTTTCAGTGAAATTAGAACCCATTGCTTTCCAATAAATTACATTTGAAAGATCAAAAACCATATTAAATTCTGATCATTGACTCAGATACATCTTTCAAAACCAAGCACTATTAGAATGTACAATATTTCTTTAGTGTCTTAATTTTCATAAATTATATTAAAGACTCACAGTTTAAATTGGATCAAGGTGATCTGATTTATTTTAAGCTGTGGAATTGGGGTACATTGTCACTTTCATCATTTTTAATTTTGATTCTCTAAATTAAAGGAAAAATATAAAACTTGCATATGTGCAGGGCTCTTTATCAGTTAATATATATATTATATATGTGTATAATATAATTATATATATATATGTAATTTATGTGAAACTTTACAAGCCAAAGAACTGAAATACTCATATGTCAAGTTTTGAGTTCAGTTTTAAAAATTAATACATGCAACAGAAATTTAAGTTAAAATGTCTAATTCTTCAAGTACGTTTAATGATTTAGGACTTCTGAATGGGGTCAAATTGCCAAGCCAGTTTAGCACCTTGAGTCTGCAACTGTGAGTCTCCACTGTGAGTACCCAAAAAGGTTTCTTTCTCAAACATACATTTGCCTTAGGGAATCTTTCCAGATTTTGGTTCAAATCCAAATTCTGTTCTCTCTTTATTCCCTTAGATTGAAGATTAAAACCTTCTCTTATTTTCAGACCAGTTTTTGCCTATGGTATCTATACCACACCCTCTTTGCTGTGGCTCTTTGTGACTAGACTGGCTTTACCCACAGGGTGGCTCTGACATCCTAAATAGATTCTGCCATAAAGTGAGGATAGTCTATCCACACATGGATAATAAGACCCTGATATCTTTACTCAGCTCACAGTAATAAGGTAACCCTGAGGACTTTGGACATTTCGAATTTCTGGCCTTAAATAGTGAGTACTTCATAAATGCTATTCTGTGTTCAGGTTACACTAGATACAAGTTGTTCCTCCTAATTAAAATGGTAGGGAGTTAGTAATCAAGGTTGCCCTGACCATGAGCTGTCAAATGTTCATTAGAATGCAGTGAGGGTATCTGTATTTCTTTAGTCATGAACTCTACACTCTCAGGGGGCTCCCATTGCCAGAAATTAATGTAAGACAGCCATCCACATTTTTGCTTAAATGTATCCTTGATGGATTGAATGATGAAAGCCATTTAGTGAAGAAAAAATAGACTTTGAACAACATATTGATAGCTTACGGAATGATGTTGGATTAGTGATCTCCGAAGAAGATTTAGCTTCAGGACCAGGGACCAGGCTTGATCACTCAAGAGCTTTTGTGTAGCAGAGTTTTATTAAAGTATGAAAAGGGACAGAGAAAGCTTCTGACATAGATATCATAAGGGGGATGGAGAGTGCCCCCCAGCTAGTCTTATCGAGGACTTATATACTTTTTTCAGACCCACTCCCACAACATACATCTTAAATTAACAAGATTAGAAGGAACAATAGAAAGATGTTACCAGACCCACCCCCATAATATACATTATACACTGCAGATGGTGATTGCAGCCATGAAATTAAAAGACGCTTACTCCTCGGAAGGAAAGCTATGACCAACCTAGACAGCATATTAAAAAGCATAGACATTACTTAGTCAACAAAGGTCTGTCTAGTCAAGGCTATGGTTTTTCCAGTAGTCATGTATGGATGTGAGAGTTGGACTGTGAAGAAAGCTGAGTGCCGAAGAATTGATGCTTTTGAACTGTGGTGTTTGAGAAGACTCTTGAGAGTCCTTGGACTGCAAGGAGATCCAACCAGTCCATCCTAAAGGAGATCAGTCCTGGGTGTTCATTGGAAGGACTGATGTTGAAGCTGAAACTCCAATACTTTGGCCACTTCATGCGAAGAGCTCACTCATTTGAAAAGACCCTGATGCTGGGAAAGATTGAGGGCAAGAGGAGAAGGAACTGACAGAGGATGAGATGGTTGGATGGCATCCCTGACTCAATAGACATGAGTTTGGGTAGACTCTGGCAGTTGGTGATGGACAGGGAGGCCTGGTGTGCTGTGGTTCATGGGGTTGCAAGGAGTCAGACACAACTGAGCAACTGAACTGAACCAGACCCACTCCCATGATATGTTTTAAGATGACAAGATTAGTCAGAAAGTTCTTGTTAAGGAGAAACATGTCCTCTAGCAAGACTTATTGTTATATTGATTAAGAGAAAACAATGTGTAAAAGAACATTTGTCCTTTTCTCCTTGACACCCCAGGACCCCTTTCTCCTCCTCAGGAAACCTGGACTTCTTATCAACCTACCTAGGAATTGACTCTCTCCATATCATGTAATATTCAAATTGCTCGTTCTTACTAAATGTAAAAAAGACAAAAAAAAATCTGACTTACCAACTTCTGGTTTGCAGTTCTTCTCGTGTCATATATCAATTCTCCTACTAAAATTTAATATTCTATGAGACATCTTGGTTCTTAAAAGATATAATTCTAACAAATCTCAATTTTTGAAAGTCAGTTTTAAAATTAATATAGCTTTTGTTGTTGTTCAGTTGCTCTGTTGTGTCCGAATCTTCGTGATCCCACAGACTGTAGCATGCCAGGCCTCCTTGTCCTTCGCGATCTCTCAGAGCATGCCCAGACTCATGTCCATTGAGTTGGTGATGCCATCCAACCATTTCATCCTCTGTCATCCCCTTCTCCTCCTGCATTCAATCTTTCCCATCATCAGGGTCTTTTCCATGAGTCAGTTCTTTTCATCAGGTGGCCAAAATATTGGAGCTTCAGTTTCAGCTTCAATTCTTCCAATGAATATTCAGGGTTGATTTCCTTTTGGTTGACTAGTTTGATCTCCTTGCTGTCTAAGGGATTCTCAAGAGTCTTCTCCAACACTGTAGTTCAAAAGCATCAGTTTTTCGGTGCTCAGCCTTCTTTTGGGCTTCCCTGGTGGCTCAGCTGCTAAAGAATCCACCTGCAATGTGGGAGACCTGGATTGGGAAGATTCCCTGGAGAAGGGAACAGCTACCCACTGCAGCGTTCTGACCAGGAGAATTCCATAGACTGTATAGTCCATGGGGTTGCAAAAAGTCAGACACGACTGAACAGCTTTCACTTTCTTTCAGCCTTCTTTATGGGCCACCTCTCACGTCCGTCCATGACCATTGGAAAAATCATGGCATTTACTAGATGGACCTTTGTCGGTAAAGTGCTGTCTCTGTTTTTGCTTTTTAATGTACTATCTAGGTTTGTCATAGCTTTCCTTTCAAGGAGCAAACATCTTTGAATTTCGTGGCTGCAGTTACCGTCCATAGTGATTTTGAAGCCCAAGAAAATAAAATCTGTCACTGTTTCCACTGCTTCCCATGAAGAGATGGGACCAGATGCCATGATCTTCACTTTTTGAATGTTGAGTTTTAAGCCAGCTTTTTCACTCTCCTCTTTTACTTTCAGCAACAGGCTCTTTAGTTCCTCTTCACTTTCTGCTATTAGGGTGGTGTCATCTGCATATCTCAGGTTATTGATATTTCTCTCAGCAATCTTGTGCATCATCTAGCTCAGCATTTCGCGTGATGTACTCTGCATATAAATTAAATAAACAGATTAACAATATACATCCTTGACGTACTTCTTTCCCAATGTCGTAATGTCTAATACTGGCTACTATTAATATATCAAGAAATTACTACCGCATAACTGGTTTTATGGTAAAAACTGCCACACTTAACAGTATGTAGCACATTCTTTAATTGGGTGCCATATCTTCTGGATCACAGGTGAAAAGTAACCCTAGGTAATGAAAATGTCAGAGGTGAAACTGTGTTTTATTATCACTCTGAAGACCCCAAGACTCCCAAGTAAGCTTTCTAAATATAGTCTTACAGGCTGGGGTATATTGGAGTGCCAGTTTGCATTTGCCTTAGGCTGTTAATATAAAGACATGCTTTTTTTAAATGCCAAACCAAGTGAGGATAAGTTATTGTTAGAAACTCATAATACTTTCAAAATTTTAAGACCTCAAAGGATTATACTTTTATGCAGTTCTACAGTAAAAGAAAACCTCTGCTTTTAGATAAGCAAAGTGAGTGTACATTTTTCACCCTTTAATTGTTTCCATCATGACCTTTATTATATCACACTTTACTTGTGTTTATGTCTTTGAAGGGGTAACACACAGGAAAGATTAAGACAGTGTGGAGATGGAGTCATGTGGAGCATTCATGAAAAATTAAATGCCCTCAGCATACACAAAAATAGGTCATTTAATTTTTTAAAATAAATTTATATATCAAAGCCACTGATTAACCTGTATTTGGGTATAATAATGAAATAAGTCTGAACTTTCTGTATTGTCAAAGCACCTACCATTGGTAACAGACAAATAATATCAAGTTAAAGATTATTTGAGAAGTTTCTTCCTCAAATTTCATTCTCCTTTGTCTCATATTTCAAGATTTCACGCATCTGTCTTACATACTTCTAGGATTCTCTATCTAAATGACCTATTTTTATCTTCAGTTGCTTGTATCAGTAAAAGAAGAAAAATCTCAGGTCTAAATAGAATATACAGGGCATTACCTTAGGAACCATCGCTGAATCCCCTGATGTTAGAATTTCAAGGATGAATATTTGAAGAAATAACACAAAGAACTTTATATTTTTCAAAGATAGAGGGTGACTGAATAGGCAAAGAATAAAAAAATATTCACTGTCTCATAAGTGCAAATTATATGAACTGTCAGCCGATATTCCCCTCCTAATGTAAAACCACAGCATAGAAACTTGAGACAGATATGATCATTCCTGGAGACAGGATGATCTCTTTGGTGGACACCTAAAACATTATTCTGAAGGTCTGTAAAGGACATTGGATGGGTCATATGAAATATTAACTATACATTCAAATGTTATTTTAGAGTACTCTAGAGAAGGGGAATGCATTTGATTGTGGATTTCAAAATACTGTGTGAAAGAAGTAAATTGATATTTGATTTTCATCATCATTAAGAAGGTATGACTGGTACTATTTTTGATTACTTGATTGATTGGGAATGGTAATGTTTTGGTTCATTTCCATTAAAAATTTTAACCATTTTATGTTAATTATTTTTCAATGGTTCCCAAATTATGCTGTTAATACAATTTACTATTTTCTCATTTCATATAACCATTAATATTTTCAACCTGACCTGGCTTTTAAAGCATTTTTTACGCGGATATTTTTACTTTGCTTGGAAGGATAACATAAAATTCAACCCAAAATTGCTGCTCAAATTCCACAGATGCACTGCCTAAGAAATGATTATTAGATCTGCAGTGCCCCAGATCAGATAGTCACCTGGTTCTTTGTGGTTTGATAATGGCTTCAGGATTTAGATTTAAAAGATTTTGAAAGGCAGAGGATAATTGTGCTGCCCTGAAACATCAGATGTTGAAGATTGGAAACATTACTGTAGTCACATAAATCAACCAGTTTCCCTTTGTTTTCATTGTGCAACATATTTTCCCTTGCTGAAAGGAGTGCATCAGCATAAAAGCCTCTTGAGCAGGAAAAATGTGTATTGATCACTGGAAGTGTATTTCTGCAGTACCTTGGAGTTACTGAAATTGACCCTAAAGCATGTTTTATTACCAACAATAGATGCTTTTCATGTGTTGATTTTTATTGATTTATAGCTTAATAGATGGCAACCTACTCCAGTACCCTTGCCTGGAAAATCCCATGGACAGAGGAGCCTGGTAGGCTACAGTCCATGGGGTCACAAAGAGTCGGACGCGACTGAGTGACTTCATTTTCACTTTTCACTTTCACGCATTGGAGAAGGCAATGGCAACCCACTCCAGTGTTCTTGCCTGGAGAATCCCAGGCTCGGGGGAGCCTGGTGGGCTGCCGTCTATGGGGTCACACAGAGTCGGACACAACTGAAGCGACTTAGTAGCAGCAGAGATGCAAAATAATTTTAATTGTGGACAACACATGTAAAAACCTTACGATTTGAATTTGTTTATAACCTTAGAAAAACATCACAAGTGTTATATTCAGTATAAAAGCAGATTACACATCATCCTTCTTGTAACTCTTCTGTTCTGCAACAATGTGTTGAAATAAATATGCCTATTGAATCATCCCTGCTTCCTCAGAGTACACCTGGCTAGTAACCATGTGAAAGAAATAGATTTTGGAATGAAGGGCTTTTTGTGTTATAACCTGAATTCTGGTTTTCCTTGGACTTACTGTATCATCCCTTTGCACTTCACATTTTCCATTTGGAAAATTATGATAACATTTGTCTTCCTCTAGCTCAATAGATGTTACAGAAATAGATGAGATAGCATATGTGAATAGTTGACAGTGCTTTGAAAGTTTTTATGCAGATTGAGGTAATGTGTTGATCAAAGCTATTGGCTAAGGCAAGTGCTTCCTTGTTGATATTTATTTTCTCCCATTCTAAGGTCAAAAGAGGTTGTCTGGCAATAGATGGAATATAGTGAAGAACTGGCATAGATTCCAGGACGTTAGCCCCCTCTCCCACATCTGCATTCCTGATGATGTGGATCACACAGTGACTGACAGCGTGTACTGATAGACAGTGGACTTGCAACTTAGAAACCATCTTTTGTATTTCTCTTTTTTGGAATCTTGAATTCTGGAGTAAACAAGGAGGAACATGTCCTGTTGTACGTGTACAATATGTGGAAGGTTATTCGTATCTTGTACTTGTTTTGTTGCAGATGTACAATGTATACAGAATTGTCCATACAATGTCTCAGGTGTTTTGAAAGCTAAGTAAATATTAGAGAAACATAATTAGCTGGATTAAATTAATTTAAATGCAAATAACTTGTTATACCTGTATGCTGTTACTTTATACTTCATTGTCATAATTTATACCATATATTTTAGCAAAAGTAATAAAAATGGATTGAGAGTCTTACGTAAATAATCAATGTGAGACAGTCACACTAAACACAATATTAAAAACATACCTTGACCAATTTATAATTCAGGAACAGAGTCTAGTGCTTAGGAAAATCATATGTATTTTTAACTCCATAGATGTTTTGTTGGTAGGCTAATTTATGATTACACAGGTATGGATATGTGATTTCTTCATAAAATAAAGCAAGAGAAAAAGGTATCACTGTGAATTTAAAAACATTCTTGATTTTATTATATTTTCCAGAACATTTTCAGTAAATAAATTTCTGAAACAGAGACTAAACGATTGAAACCAGTGGAATATGAATACATATTAGAGCAGTTAAACCTATATATTTTGATCTATGGAATATCCTGTGAGAATACTGAGGGGAAAATATTTTAGAATCTGTTTCTTTTCAGGAGTATATTTTTGAAACTAGAACACCTTCCGGAACCTACTTAGAAATTATGTATGTTAGTTTCTGAATGTTCTAATATGTTTGAAAATCAGCTATCTTTGCATCATCACATAGATTCCAAGATCCTGCTTCTATCTTTAATAGATTACTTGTATGCACCAAAGAAAGAATAAATTCAATAAGTTATTTTATGGCCCTCTATGAACTGTCTTCCCTGGGCACAGTCTCTGCCTTTGCACTGGGACATACACTCACACTCTCTCTCTCTCTCACACACACACACACTCTCACACATGCACACTCTTCCTGCTGAAGTTTATTTACTATTACTCCAATATATTCTTTAATCCTCTGTTTTAGCTTCTCTGTTAGTCTCATCTTTCCCTACATAGGAGGCCGTATTTCTCTCTCTCTATTTGTACTTGGGTTTTTTCCTGAGCCTGAAACACTTGCCCTCCTAATCTTTACAGTCTCCAGTGAATTCTCCACTGAATACACCAAAACTAATCTCTTCCTTCTCAGAATCACTGTAGCCAGTACACAGTTTGGCAGATTGTCCTATTTAATAGGTTGCTGTTATTTAGTCAATTTTATAGGTGGTGACTTAAAAATAAATTACTAATGTAGAAAATTGAAGTGAGAAGTAATTAGAATACTTTTCCCTCTTGAAGTCACTGTTGAGAACAAAAGTGGTGTTTTATTTTGGATGCTATTCAGCTGGCTGTTTTATTTTTGCAAATCTCTGAGGGTTTTAGAAGGAACAGATGCTCTGAGATCCTAAAAGTCCGATAAAATGATCGTAAACAATTTGATGCTTCAGACATTTCACATACACGTTTCAGATTTATAGTGTACTTAAAGTCATATGTATCTAGAAACACGCATCCAGGCAGATTCCAGGTCTTATCAATTGGTTGTTGAATCTCTTTTAAATAACATGTCTTTATCCTAATGCATGTAGAAAGGATGAAGACCATTTATTTTGCTTTCACTCACTCTTTAAATCTATCATGTAACCAGAAAAATAGTTTTTTTGAATCTGCTTTTTAATGCTTCTGTTAACATAATAATCTTTAAAGTATAGGTTGTTTTATATAATAGATAATATGTATGATGATAGTCTATAAAATAACTCATATACAGGATGCCACCAGTTCATTACATGTCGTAAATGATATGCCACATACTATGGCAGGATGGGGTAGACAGTGTGAGTGAATGTGTGTGCATTGGCTGAGGTTAAAGTCAAGGATACATTTTGAAACCTGTGATGCAAGGGGGAACAAGAACTGTCCTCAGCAGAATGTGTAAGGATGTTGCCATTGGTATGTGTTTTATATCCTTCCCTTGCTTCCTGTAACTTTCAGGCACTCTATTATTTGATAGTTTAATTCCCAGACTTTGAGGACCAGAACAGATGGATGCTAGAATCCTGGGAGAATCTTGGCTGAAGGCATGGGTTTATCTTCCACAAAGAATACAAGATAAGAGAATCTTAAAAATGAAATGGGAAGAAATTTCAGGGATCATATTTGCCATTCCAAATCAAAGCATTATTTCTTTTTTATGGTATTCTGGAACATCTGTCTAGATCGTTTAGAACAACGACAGGCAGCAAGGTAACTACGGTGTAGTGGTTAAGAGCTTTTGCTATGCCTCAGTCCAGCTGGGTATATCTGTTCTACCTTTGCTAGCTCAGAGAGCTTGGCTTTGTTTATGCTTCAGATTCTTTGACTGTAAAATGAAGCTAGTAATAATACTTACCTCACAGTGTGGTTGAGGGGATTAAAAGAGACGATGCACGGAACGTGTGGCACCGTGCCTGGAAGAAAACTCTCAATGACACTTAGCAGTTGTTTTTATATAATTACATTGTTGGAGAGCTCGTTGAAAAGTTTTTTTTCCGTATTTTAAGACCCAAACAACAGTCTTGCTACTTCTACATATTAGAGGAGTCTCTGCCTTGTTGGAGGTATTCAAAAGGACTATATCTCTTTCAAATGAGAACCATTTAGGCATTTAAGTACAGGTAACATATTTCTCTAAGTTTATTCTTTTTGAGGATAAAATCTTAAGTTAGTCTAGAAATTCCAGAAATCTGAAAATCATAAATATACTAGAAATGCTAGAGATTTATCAGTGTACCTGGTCATAAGATAAACATGTATTGATTCAGTGGCCTACTTTTAAAAATCAGCACTGCCAGTTGAAAATTAAATGCTTGTGTTATCACAAGTAATAGAAAAGTAGTATACCCAAGTAACAGAAGCTTGGTAACCCAAGAATAAGCTTAACAAGGCATGTATAGGAACTTATAAAACTGTAAGACTTCATGAGGGAGACTGAAGACACAAATAAATTGCCTTATAAGTCCCTTGAATGAGATATATCAGTATTGTAAAGATGTCATTTCTCTCAAAATATTTTATGCATTTATTAGAATCCATTAACTTTGCACTCTCAACACAATGGAATCCTTAGTTTGGAACATGACCAAGTAATTCCCAATTTTATTTGAGAATAAACCTTTCCATTGAAGGACTACATCAGGAAACTTATGGTAAAGAATAATAATAATACAAAACTTACCTTGTCAATTTCTAACATGTAGTTAAAATATTGGTGACAAAATTGACAAGGAATTCAATGAGAATAAAAAGTTATTAGAAAAATGAACCCAAGTAAGTAATGGCAGTTTGCCTTTTAGGCTATAATTTTTACAATATGGAGAAAAAAATGATTATTTAGTAAATAATATAGAGATAATACTTAAGGTAACATATTTCCTTATCACAACAGATCAAAATAAGCTCCAAATGTTTAATATATAACTATTAAAATTATTACTAAAAATAATATTATTTATTTTAAATCAATTATTTAATAATTAAATAATAAAAATATAACAATATAATATATATAATATAATAATAAAAATAATAAAATAATTAAATTAATTATTTAATTAATAATTATTAAAAAATAAAACTATTAAAATACTATAAAATGTGAATAAATTTTATTTTTGTAGGGCTCAAAGGCAAGAGTCATTAAGAAAAATACTAAAAGGTTTCATTATGGAAAAATCATTTTTTTCTTTTTGATAGAAACAAAAGCAAGGTTAGAAAATTATATAGTGATAAAAGAAATTTGCAATGCAGATGAGTCAAAGGTTTAATATACCCACAGTATAAATACAAACAAGACAATATAGAAAAAACCAGCAGTGATTAGGTGATCTATAATAGGTGAAACTGTCAAAGTCAATGAATGTGATGATATAACCAAGTTCATTAGCAATTAAACATGTGACCTGGTGGCAGCAAATCTATGAGCAAATGAGAATTTATATGAACTCTTTGTTGGAGAATAAATTGATTAGACTGTCCTAAGGACAACGTGACAGTATGTATAAAATTTGAAATTAACAAGCTTTTTGGTTCAGAAAATCCAAACTGAGTAACATCCCGTATGGAAATAATTGAAATTTTATAAAAATACATGGATTTATAGAAGAATATTTATAAAACATAAAAGGAAAACCTCTTAAATTATATCAGTCATGGCTAAGTTAAAGTACATTGCCATACATACATATTAGAATGTGCTGTGTCCTTCAGAGACTCAAATCAGCGTGTCCACAGTATAAATCCCATTAAGAATAAGAGAGACAGATAAAGTGGGGGTAGAGGTGATTTTAGTATGCAGTGGCTAGAGGAATATACCCCCAGATCTTACAAAAGTGATACTGGCCCTATAAATTATTTTAATTTTTTAAGCTGTACTTTTTATATATAAAACAGGCATATATTAAGTTGCAGTTGGAAAAAGATAAGGTTATATATAAATATTGTTTCATTTATTTAGACATGAAGACAACAAATATGTTCTGCATTTGGCTTATTAAAAGAGCAAATTGTGTAGATTTCTTGCTATCATAGCACTCTTGTGAATCCTTAACAACCAGAACCAGCTTGAACTTCCTTAGTGGGACTTTCTAATGAGTGTTCAAGTTATGTCACAATAGTTCAGAGTCGCTTGGCTGACTTGAGATGGTAGTTCTCTAATCCTGCAGAATTCTGTGGTAAAGACCAAATCTCAAGAGTAGAACACTTTTGAGCTGTGCTTTTGAGATGTTCTCTGAGAAAATCTATGATGTGAGCTTTAAAAAAAAAATACTTTTAAGAATTAGTTAGCTGTAATACAGAAAGATAAATGAAAGAACAAGATTAAATTTTGACATTTACACTCACACAAAGAATTTGAAGTGGAGGGAAAAGATGCATTAGTTTGCCACGTCTTCTAGCAGGTAGGAGTAGTACAGGTAATTCATTTCATTTCTCCATAAATGTATTTATCTGAACCTGGGAAATGGTACTAGAATACATCATCCTTTAGAAAGAATAAAAATACATATGCAAATACTAAATTGTATGAATCTTAACATTTTTGTTGTTGTTAATTTCAAAAGGTATAATTGAGCCTCTGATGCTACTGAGCAAAGCATACTGTGTTACCTATTGCTATTTTCAGCTGTCAATTAGCTTACGAGAGCGGAATTGAGTACCATAGACTGGCTGACTTGAACGACAGAAGTCGTTTATTTTCTCACAAGTTTGGAGGCTAGAAGTCAGAGGTTGGCTTCTTCTGACGACTCTCTCCTTGACTTATAGATGGCCATTTTCTCCTCCCCATGTCATCACATGTGTGTATATGTCCCAATCTCTTCTCCTTCTAAGGACACCAGTCACACGCTATCAATGATCCTCTAATGACCTCATTTTAACTTAGTTACCTCTTTAATGACCCTGTCTCCAGAGATAGTCACATTCTGAGGTACTGGGAATTAGGACTTCAGCATATGGATTCAGGTAACACACTAAACTGAAGGAATGAATGTCTGTATAAATGAACAGGTGACTCTTTAGTATTGTTGGTAATGTTTTGTTATATATCAATTAGGAGATATGTAGAGCAGTGAAAAAATGGTATAAATTATCTGAACATGGGTGATTGAAATCTTTCCATGTAAAATTTTAGTGTAGCATATTAAGTCATGTCATTTCTTTGATATTCCTAGAGGTAAAGACAGGTCAAATATAAGTAAAAATTCTAGAGTAAGACGTATGAGGTTTGTGACATGTAATTGTTGTTAAATCACTGAGTCAGGTAACAGTAGGCCAGGCACTGATCTATATACTTGGAATAAAAAACTAAGAAAATTGAGCCTCTGCCTTCAGAGAGTTCACACTCAAAAGAGGAAGGCAGTGAATAAATATGCTAAACCAAGAAGTGAAATAAGTTAGGAATTTGATATGCTACCAACAGAGAATAAAATGGGAAAATGTAGAGAGTGACTGAGGCTGGTATCAGGGAAGTTCTCTGCTGAGGTGAAATTTGAGTTCTATGACCTTACTGATGAGAAAGACTATAAATTGAAAGAAGAGCAAGAGCATATTCCTTTAGAATGAAATGATCTCCAAGTGTTAAAAGGCAGACTGTGATTGTGATCAAAATGAAGTGAACAGAGAAAATGGAGAGAGAAACTGTGTTCAGAGAGACCTCAAATTATAGACAGATTTTGGGGTTATGCTAAAAAGTTTAATCTTAAGTATAATTGTATTTCATTGACAATTTGATACAGGAGAGTAACTTGACTTCAAAAAAGAAAAAGTTAAGATCACTCTTGCTCAGAAGAGAAGCCGGAGAAGGAGCAGGGAGCCAATAAAATTGCTGCCACAGTGATATAGGCAGGAGGTGAAGATGAACTTGAGAAGGGCTGGAAAAGTGGAAATGGGAAGAGGGTACCAAATTTGGGTTATATTTTGGTGATATATCTGACAGGAGTAATAGCTGGATTGGGCATGTGGTATAAGAGAAATAAAGAAGCCAAGATGAATCTAAGATTTTTTTGTTTTGTAGCTATTGAAAGGTCATGTCATTTACTCAGTTTTGGGGGCAGGTATACTTTGAGGGAAAATAACCTCTCTTTTGTCAAGGGAAATTGGAAATGGACAAGATGATGGACAATTAGATTTGAGTCTTATTCTCTGGGTTGAGTTCCATCCAGAGAAGAAGTATAAGTTGGAGAGTAATCAGTGTATATCAGTGTATACTTGGTACTTGAAGTCATGGGGAGCTGAATGAGGTCACATAGGTTGAGTATAGAAAGAGAAAAGAAAGCATTCTAGGACTGTGTTAAAAGCCTTGAAGATTTTCCCAATTTGGAGGAGATTGAGGTCCTAGTAAAAGTAGTTGTGCATTAAGTAAAATAAACCTACATAAGTCTGGGAAACCTACATAAGTTTTCAAGAAGAGAGAATAGTCAATTGTATCAAGTTCTACTGAATGGTTGGGTAAGATACGAACAGATAATGTTTCATTTGCTTTGGCAAAATGGAGGTCTTTGGTGTTCTCATTAAAACCATTTCATTGGAGTGATGAAGATAAAGCACTATATGAGTACATTTAATGAAGAATGTGGGCTTCTCTGGTTGCTCAGACAGTAAAGAATTCCCTTGCAGTGTGGGATACCTGGGTTCTATCCCTGGGTTGGGAAGATCCCCTTGAGGAGGACATGGCGACCCACTCCAGTGTTCTTACCTGGAGAATCCCCGTGGACAGAGGAGCCTGGCACTGTGGGGTCACAAAGAGTCAGATACGACTGAGAGACTAAGCACTATGAAGAATGGTGACGTGAAGGAATAGGTACAAACAGGGTAGACACTTTTGAAGAATCTTACTACTATAGGGAACTGGGCTTTGGTTGGAAGAAAATGTGGATTCCAGACAGTTTATGCTTGTAGGTGTGTTTCTGTGTTGCTTAAATTAAGTGACATTGGTTGATATATTGAAATGAAAGTGAAAGTGAAGTCACTCAGTCATGTCCGACTCTTTGCGACCCCATGGACTGCAGTCCACCAGGCTCCTCCGTCCATGGTATTTCCAGGCAAGAGTATTGGAGTGGGTTGCCATTTCCTTCTCCAGGGGATCTTCCCAACCCAGGGATCGAACCTGGCTCTCCCGCATTGTAGGCAGATGCTTTTACCACCTGAGCCACCAGGGAAGTCCATATTAAAATGAACTAACTAGTAAAGAATGAGAAGTTGATAATACAGGAGAGAGAGAGGAATATTTTAGGAAAGAATTATTTGAGTACTTGAAAAGAGATGGAATCCAGGACACAGATAGAGAGGAGTAGAAACACTGCTTTCTTCATAACACGATAGAAGAAATATTATGGAGATAGAGATGTAGGTGATTTGGAATAAGTTAGTGGTAGGCAAGTGAAAGAATCTTCATTATATGGTGTTTATTATCTTTATGTATTGAGCAGTGGTCATCAACTGAGGATGATGGGATGAAAAGTTCTAGGAAACTTGAGCGCAAGGCATTGTAATTTACTTAAAAGTGTGAAAGTGGATTTACTAGAGAAGTGTAATAGTAATAGGTCATTCTGGATTTGCTAGAGGATTCATTAAACTGTATGGTCATAAATTTGTGATTGGCACTGCTGAATGAACCATTAATGTTCAGCTACCGGGCTTTTTTTTTTTTTTGAGGTACAGTTACATAATTTTATAATAGTTTCAGGTATATAATGTAATGATTTAATAACTATTGAAAAATGATCAACACATTAAATCCAGTTAACATCTGTCACCATACGTAGGCATACATTTTTTTTCTTGTGATGAAAAACTTTAAAGATCTACTCTCCTAGCAACTTGTGAATATGCAGTACAGTGTTATTAACTATAGTCATCATGCTATACATTAGTTCCCCAAGACTTATTCATTTTATAACTGGAAATTTGTACCTTTTGACTCCCTTCACCCATTTCATCCACCATTTACCCCCTGCCTCAAGCAGTCACCAATCTGTTCTCTATATCCATGATCTTGAAGTTTGTTTTCTTTTATTTTTTGTTTTCAGATTGTACATATATGTAAGATCATATGGTATTTATCTTTTTCTGTCTGACTTATTTCACTTAGTATAATGCCATCCAGGCCCATCCATGTTATTGCAAATGACAACTTTTATTCTTTTTTTAATGGCTGATTTATCTATCTATATGGATATATAGATAGTTACAGATGTAGATGTCACATTTTCTTTATGCTTTCATCTACTGATGGACTCTTAAGTTGCTTCCATGCTTTGACTGTTGTAAACAATGCTATAGTGGACATGGTGGTGCAGCTGTCTTGGATACACTGATTTCATAAGTACTGAGAAGGGGAATTGCTGTATCATATGGTAGTTATATTTTTAATTTTTTGAGGACCTTACAAACTGTTTTTCATAGTGACTGCACCAGTTACACCCCCACTAGTAATGTGTAGGAATTCCCTTTTCTCTACATCCTCACTCACACTTGTTATTTCTTGTCTTTTTGATAATAGTCATTTTGACAGGTGTGATGTGATATCTCATTATGGTTTTGGTTTGTGTATCCCTAATTGTTAGTGACTGTGGTATGGGAGAAAACTCTTGAGAGTCCCTTGGACTGCAAGGAGATCCAACCAGTCCATCCTAAAGGAGATCAGTCCTGGGTGTTCATTGGAAGGACTGATGCTGAAGCTGAAACTGCAGTACTTTGGCCACCTCTTGCGAAGAGTTGACTCATTGGAGAAGACCCTGATGCTGGGAGGGATTGGGGGCAGGAGGAGAAGGGGATGACAGAGGATGAGATGGCTGGATGGCATCACTGACTCGATGGGCATGAGTTTGAGTAAGCTCTGGGAGTTGGTGATGGACAGGGAGGCCTGGCGTGCTGCGATTCATGGGGTCGCAAAGAGTTGGACACGACTGAGCGACTGAACTGAACTGAACTGAAATTGTTAGTGATGTTAGACATCTTTTCATGTACCTGGTGACCATCTATATGTCTTTTGCAAAATATCTGTTCAGATCCTTTGCCCATTTATTGATTGGACTGTTTGGGGATTTGGCTATTGAATTATATGTGTTCTTTATATATCTTGAATATTAGCTCCTTATCAAATATTTTTCCCACTGTGTAGATTGCCTTTTCATTTTGTTGATGGTTTCCTTTGCTGTGTGAAGATTTTTATTTGGATGTGGTCCCATTTGTGTATTTTTGCTTTTATTGCCTTTGCGTTTGGTATCAAGTCCAAAAGAATCATTGCCAAGACTGATGTCAAGGAGCTTGCTGCCTAAGTTTTCTCTTAGGAGTTTTCAAGTTTTTCAAGGACTTTAATAAGTCCTTATCCATTTTGAGTTGATTTTGTATACAGTGTAAGGTAGTGGTCCAGTTTCATTCTTTTGTATGTGATTCTTGGCTTGTGTTTTTGTAAGGGGGTACAAAGAGTAACCAAGAAAGACAGGGTATGTGCAGGCAAATAATATTGCTAAACTGTTGAAGCTTGGCTGAGCAAGAGTTATATGATTATACAAAGAAGGTAATGAATAGTAAAGATCTGCTATGTTTTTTCTTTGAAGAGACCTTAGTGAGATCAGGAAATTTTGGGGATGGTAATTTTAGAATAAGTGGGCTGGAAGGATTAGATATGATCGTCGGGTGGGAGGCGTAGTTGTCAGTGACGACAGGGTCTATTGTATCACCATGTACATGGGTGACTGAGATAAGATGGAATAAAATATCATTGAAAAAAACAATATCAAGGAAGTGAGAAGCCATCATGTAAGATGGATCATATTCCTGACCTTTAATGTAACTAAGGATGATGAGAGCCTCAGTTGTAAATAGTAGTAGAGTAAGCCATGAATAAAAATCATCACTGAATGATGGATGTAATAAAAAGAATGCCAGAGATAAGGACAACTAGGGAGGATATGGAGTAATAGAGTCTGATGGCAAGCATTTCAAAGGAGCTAGCATTTTGAAGGAGGGAGGAGATAACTTCAGAAATATCGAGGAAGAGCAAACAGGACACTTGACTTCTGTGCCTTTCTTACTCTTCTTATTTCTACTTCTGTGTGTGGGGGAAACAAAACAGAAAACCTCTTGTTGGCAGGGGAAGCACGTCTTCCAGAGAGCAAGTATCTAAGTATTAAGGTCTTGTGAGTAGAAGTGAGTTTCAGAGAAAACTCAGGATATCAGAAAGCAAGTTTTCAAGGGAATAGTAATAAGGCTTGTGAGGGAAGGGCTGAAGGGCTCTGGAACACAAGTGTTAGTGTTTTAATGCTAGATGATTGGGGAGACTGGGACTTCTGGTGATGACTGAGTGGAACAGAGAATAGTTGTAAGACATACTGGTGATCTCTCTGGCCCTTAGGGCTGGATGTTGTTTAAGATACCAGGCAGCTGTCTCACCTGTGACTGGTGAAATTTTTTCAAGGAAGGAATAACATATTATGAACCTTCAGGGAGGTGGTTATAGTCTGGGGAGAATGATAGCCTAGTAAAGGAGGCAACTTCAGAAGAGCAGGACCTCAGGAGGAGGGGATTCTGGGTCTTCTTGTGACTAGAGGTGTTTTTAAAGTCATTGTGGGACATAGGCCAGCCAAGGTGTCCAGCATGTCATCGGGTTGCTTAGTTCATTGTCTTTGCCAACCTCTCTCTAGTGGCCCTTCCTGAACTACACAGGTTGGAAGACTGAAAGCTGCATTACCCAGGCAGATTTCAGCAGGGTTTCTGTGTATCTTTTAGATTTTGTCAGTCAGACAGGTTTGAGTAAGACTTGAATTTGGAACTGAATTAAGGACAGGATGGCGTGGAGATTAAGACCATTGTTGTTCTTCTGGTACGGAGGATAACAGACAAAGCAGTTCTGGGGCTGGCAGTTCCCACCCCAGCAGCTGTTTTCTTAATATGGAAGGAGCAGCAGCTTATAGTCAACTGCAGAGGGTGGATACTCATGCCAGGAATGAGGCATTAGTTTTGAAGGCCTAGCCTAGAATCTGCCTCTGGGCCTTCTCAATGGTTCTGTAAACCATTTTATGTCCTGTAATAAATGTCCTTTTTTTAAACTACCAGAGTGGTTTCTTTCATCTACAACTTGTACCAAGCCCTTTTATCCTTAAAACTATCCCTTCCCAATATGGATGGTCTGCCTGAGGTTGGGTACCCAGTCTATTAGATATATTGTCTTTGGGGGATTAACTTATTAACTAAGACCAGCAAATTTTCTCTCAGCAATATTATTATTATTATTATTTTTAGAAATAAGAACCAGTCAATTATGACAGGTAAGAGGTGTTACTTTCATGAGATGAGCCTCTTTGGTTGGATAATTGGGAAAAAAAGAGGAAGGGTGATAATTGGGATCTGGTTTGTTTTGTGTGTGTGTGTGTGTGTATGTGTGCACATGTGAGCATTCATGCACATATCTCCCTGTTTATCCACAATACTTCTGAGTAGTTTAGAAATGCCATAAAATGACTCTGAAGTGACTCAGACTCTGGATATGACACTGTTTTCCTGGAATCAGAAGTCACCATTACCAGCAGGCTATCAATTGCCTTTTCCTACCTTTCCACTCACTAGTAGGCAGAAATGTTATTGGGATCAAACAGTCACTCCGTTTCTGAAAAGCACATTATATACCTATGTGTATCAGGCACTAGGTTAGGTATTGGGAATAGAGTTAAGAAAAAAAATCAAGCAAGCGGAAGAGACCCTTGACTGCATGCCACTTATATTCAACTGCAGAGTTTAGATACTAAACAAACAAACAAAAAAAGATCAAGTATGATTAGTATCATTTACAGGGAAGACTTGGTGTTAGAAATCAAATCTAGTAGGTAAACCTAAGTTAGTGGTTCTTCTTTGGGAACGTTTTCTGTCACTGAATTTTACACATAGTAGTGTACATAACAATACATGCCATAACAGAATCAAGTCACAAAGGCTGCAGTTCAGTTCAGTTGCTCAGTCGTGTCCGATTCTTTGTGACCCCATGGACTGCAACATGCCAGGCTGCCCTGTCCATCACCAACTCCCAACTCAAACTCATGTGCATCAAGTCGGTGATGCCATCCAACCATCTCATCCTCTGTCTACCCCTTCTCCTCCTGCCTTCACTCTCCCAGCATCAGGGTCTTTTCCAATGAGTCAATTCTTTGCATTAGGTGGCCAAAGTATTGTAGTTTCAGCTCCAGCATCAGTCCTTTCAGTGATTATTCAGGACTGATTTCCCTTAGGATGGACTGGTTGGATCTCCTTGCAGTCCAAGGGACTCTCAAGAGTCTCTTCCAACACCACAGATCAAAGCATCAATTTTTTGGCACTCAGCTGTCTTTATAGTCCAACTCTCACATCCATACATGGTTACTGAAAAAAGCACAGCTTTGACTAGATGGACCTTTGTTGGCAAAGTAATGTCTCTGCTTTTTAGTATGCTCTCTAGGTTGGTCATAGGTTTTTTTCCAAGAAGCAAGCATCTTTTAATTTCATGGATGCAGTCACCATCTGCAGTGATTTTGCAGCCCCCTAAAATAAAGTCTGTCACTGTTTCCACTGTTTCCCTGTGTATTTGCCATGAAGTGATGGGACCAGATGCCATGGTCTTAGTTTTTTGAATGTTGAGATTTAAGCCAACTTTTGCACTCTCCTCTTTCATTTTCATCAAGATGCTCTTTAGTACTTCTTCACTTTCTGTGATAAGTGTGGGGTCATCTGCATATCTGAGGTTATTGATATTTCTCCTGGCAATCTTGATTCCAGCATGTGCTTCATCTAGCCTGGCATTTCACATGATGTACTCTGCATATAAGTGAAATAAGCAAGGTGACAATATATAGCCTTGATGTACACCTTTCCCTTTTTCCATGTCAGTTCTAACTGTTGCTTCTTGACCTGAATACAGATTTCTCAGGAGGCAGGTCAGGTTGTCTGGTATTCCCATCTCTTGAAGAATTGTCCAGTTTATGGTGATCCACACAGTCAAAGGCTTTGACATAGTCAATAAAGCAGAAATAGATGTTTCTCTGGAACTCTCTTGCTTTTCTGATGATCCAAAGGATATTGGCAATTTGATCTCAGGTTCCTTTGCTTTTTCTGAAACCAGCTTGAACATCTGGAAGTTTACCGTTAACATACTGTTGAATCCTGGCTTATAGAATTTTGAGCATTACTTTACTAGCATGTGAGATGAGTGCAATTGTGCGGGAGTTTGAATATTCTTTAGCATTGCCTTTCTTGGGGATTGGAATGAAACTGACCTTTTCCATTCCTGTGGCCACTATTGAGTTTTTCAAATGTGCTGGCATATGGAGTGCAGTACCATAACAGCATCATCTTTTAGGATTTGAAATAACTCAACTGGAATTCCATCACCTCCACTAGCTTTGTTCATAGTGATACTTCCTAAGGCCCACTTGACTTCACATTCCAGGATGTCTGGCTCTAGGTGAGTGATCACACCATCGTGGTTATCTGGGTTACGGAGATCTTTTTTGTATAGTTCTGTGTATTCTTGCCACCTCTTCTTAATATCTTCTGCTTCTGTTAGGTCCAAACCATTTCTGTCCTTTATTGTGCCCATCTTTGCATGAAATGTGCCCTTGGTATCTCTAATTTTCTTGAAGAGATCTCTCGTCTTTCCCATTCTATTGTTTTCCTCTATTTCTTTGCATCAATCACTGAGAAAGTCTTTCTTATCTCTCCTTGCTATTATTTGGAACTCTGCATTCAAATGGGTATATCTTTCCTTTTCTCCTTTGGTTTTTGCTTCTCTTCTTTTCTTAGCTATTTGTAAGGCTTCCTCAGACAATCATTTCCGTTTTTGCATTTCTTTTTCTTGGGGATGGTCTTGATTACTGCCTCCTGTACAAGTCACGAACCTCCGTCCATAGTTCTTCAGGCACTGTCTGTCAGATCTAATCCCTTGAATCTATTTGTCACTTCCACTGTAAAATCACAAGGGGTTTGATTTAGGTCATACGTGAATGGTCTAGTTGTCTTCCCTTTTTTCTTCAATTTCAGTCTAAATTTGGCAATAACGATTTCATGATCTGAGCCACAGTCAGTTCCTGGTCTTGTTTTTGCTGACTTTATAGAGCTTCTCCATCTTTGGCTGCAAAGAATATAATCAGTCTGATTTCGGTATTAACCATCTGGTGATGTCCATGTGTTGAGTCTTTGCTTGTGTTGTGCGGAAAAGGGTGTTCGCTATGACCAGTGTGTTCTTTTGGCAAAACTCTGTTAGCCTTTGCCCTGCTTCATTTTGTACTCCAGAACCAAATTTGCCTGTTACTCCAGGTATATCTTGACTTCCTACTTTTGCATTCCAGTTCCCTGTAATGAAGAGGTCTTGTAGGTCTTCATAGAACCATTCAGCTTCATCTTCTTCAGTATTACTGGTTAGGGCATAGACTTCGGTTACTGTGATACTGAATGGTTTGCCTTGGAAATGAACAGAGATCATTCTGTTGTTTTTGAGATTGCACTCAGAACTGCATTTCAGACTCTTCTGTTGACTATGAGGGCTACTCCATTTCTTCTAAGGGATTCTTGCCCGCAGTAATAGATATAGTGGTCATCTGAGTTAAAATCACCCATTCCTATCCGTTTTAGTTCACTGATTCCTAAAATGTCTATGTTCACTCTTGCCATGTCCTGTTTGACCACTTACAATTTACCTTGATTCACGGACCTACCATTCCAGGTTCTTATGCAATATTGTTCTTTACAGCGTTGGACTTTACTTCCATCACCAGTCGCATCCACAACTGGGCGTTGTTTTTGCTTTGGGTCCATTTCTTCATTCTTTTCGGAGTTATTACTCCACTCTTCTCCAGTAGCATATTGGGCACCTACAGCCCTGGGGAATTCATCTTTCAGTGCCATATCTTTTTGCCTTTTCATACTGCTCATTGGGTTCTCAAGGCAAGGATACTGAAGTGGTTTTCTGACGTCCCTTTTGCAGTGGACCACATTTTGTCAGAACTCTCCACCATGACCTGTCCGTCTTAGGTGGCCCTACATGGCATGACTCATAGTTTCACTGAGTTAGACAAGGCTGTGGTCCATGTGATGAGTTTGATTAGTTTTCTGTGATTGTGATTTTCATTCTGTCTGCCCTCTGAAGAATAAGGATAAGAGGCTTATGGAAGTTTTCTGATGGGAGAGACTGACTTTGGGGCAATTGGGGCTTGTTCTGATGGGTGGGCCATGCTCAGTAAATCTTTAATACAGTTTTCTGTTGATGGTGGAGTATGGTGGAGGTAATGGTGGAGATAGTGAAGATAATGGCGACCTCCTTCAAAATGTCCTATGCACACAGTGCCGCACTCAATGCCCCCGGCCTTCAAGTAGGCCGCTGCTGATCCATACCTCTGCCGGAGACTCCTGGACACTCACAGGCAAGTCTGGGTCAGTCTCTTGTAGGGTCACTGCTCCTTTCTCCTGGGTCCTCGTGCCCACAAAGTTTTGTTTGTGCCTTTCAAGAGTCTGTTTTCCCAGTCCTGTATAAATTCTGGCAGCTCTTTGTGGGGTTAATGGCAATCTCCTCCAAGAGGGCGTATGCCACAGCCAGGTCTTCTGCATGCAGAGCCGCTGACCCTGCGGCAGGCCACTGCTGACCTGTACCTCCACAGGAGACACTCAAACACTCAGGCAGGTATGGCTCAGTCTCTGTAGAGTCTGCTGGTGTGTACAAGGTTTTGTTTGAGCCCTCCGAGTGTCGCTGGTGGGTATGGGGTTTGATTCTAGGTGTGATTTTGCCCCTCCTACCATCTTGCTGGGGCTTCTCCTTTGCTGTTGGATGTGGGGTATCTTTTTTTTTTTGGTGGGATCCAACATTCTCCTGTTGATGGTTGTTCTGCACTGAGTTGTAAGTTTGGAGTTCTCGCAGGAGAAGATGAGTGCATGCCTTTCTACTCCACCATCTTGTTGCATCTCAAAGTCTTAACAAAACAAAAAATTATTTCTCATTCACATGATGTCAGATGGAAGTTTACTGAGTGACTCTTGTCTTAGCGTTAACCCATAGGTCCTTCCTTTGCTTCTCCTCATTTCTTAGTTCCCTTGGGCCTGCTCAGATTCCCCTGATGCTGTTTAGCTGCTCAAAGGACAGAGTCAATTTGAGAAGAGTTGTGTTATATAATGTTTAATTGTAGCCCAGAAGGGACTGCTCACATTTCATAGAGAGCTGTCCTGTGGAGCCACCAGATACATGGTAAGAGCCAGGTGGAAGAGGAGGAGTTTGGGAAATAGTTCTTGACAAGTAGCTGTTTCCTAGTAATAATACTCTACTTGCCAAAAGAAGAAGAAATTTACTACTTAAGTTGCTAATTGTCTCTGCCACAGACAAACAGATAAACTTACATTTTTGAGAAATAAGTAGGCTTAGAAAAAGCTGATGTAGAGAAAAATATGACTGCGGAATGAACTGTTATTAGCAACTGTTATTAATTGTAGGATAGCTGAGGGAATGCTGGGCTTAAAAAGATGTTTTTGTGTAGCACGTGGAAAATCTAACCCTTACAATTTGGATAAGAGAATAAAGTGAGCACTAGGTGTTCCGTGCTGTAGGAGCTAAGATTAGTGTCCTATGGAAATAATCTATCCTTGAATTTAACCTGAGATCCCATTCACAAACTTGACATACTTAGGAGAATCCCAATGGTAGGGAAAAAATGTGGATTTGACACAATTTCTACTTTCAGTTATTGTGTAATATTCAAATTTAGCCATTGGTTATAGATACTTTACTGCATTAAGACTGTATGTGAAAATAAATGTAAACAGTGGAGAAAATCTACAGAATTTGAATATTTTGGAAGAATTGAGAGGGCCAAAAAACTTGTGTATGTATACAAATGGACCTGGGACAGCAAATTACCTTTACTTTTTAGTTTTTAAAATGTTTCAGTGTTTCTTATATATTCTTATATTTAAGTAACCTGTGATCTTGTGATTTATAATATAACCTCATGCAAAGAGTTGACTCATTGGAAAAGACCCTGATGCTGGGAGGGTTTGGGGGCAGGAGGAGAAGGGGAGGACAGAGGATGAGATGGCTGGATGGCATCACTGACTCGATGGGCATGAGTTTGAGTGAACTCCAGGAGTTGGTGATGGACAGGGAGGCCTGGCATGCTGCATTTCATGGGGTAGCAAAGAGTCGGACATGACTGAGAGACTGAACTGAACTGAATTTAATTGAAGGACTACTTATTTAGTATTTGTCCCCATTTCTGGCTCAGATTTCCCAGAGCCCTTGGAATTTCCTAAGCATTGAGAAGCATAAAGTTGTCTCTTGTTATTGTAATGAGGTGACTTTTGGACTCCATCTAAGGAAGATGAATGATTACCAGAGGAATGAGCCATTTGATTTAGTGGGATGGAATTTTAAGTCCTACCACTGATCTTTGGGAGAGATGGGGGTAGGTTGAATCAGTTGCCAATAGCTAATAATTTAATCACTCATAAAAACCCAAAAGAACGTGGTTCAGAGAGCTTCTGGATTGGTAAACCTGGAAGAGGTGCTGGACGTTCTAGGAGCGTGGCCCCCGCTGGAGAGGGCATAGAAGTTCTGAGCCCTTGCCCTGGCCTTGCTTTATGTGTCTCTTCCACCTGGTGATTCCCGAGTTACAGCCTAATAATAAAATGGTAATCTAACAAGTAAAAGGTTTCTCTGAATTTTGTGAACTGCTCTGGCAAACTAATCAAACCCAAAGAGGAGGTTGTGGGAATCTCTGATTTGTAGCCAGTTGGTCTGAAACACAGGTGACTTGAGCTTGCAACTTATGTCTGAAATGTGTATGTGGTTGGGATGGGAAGGCGCAAAGGGGGACAGTCTTATACGACTGAACCCTTAACTTGTGGAATGTGTTGTTATCTCCCTGGTAGATAGTGTCAGAATTAAATTGTAGGGCACCCGATCTGAAAATTGATTGCTGGTTTGGGGAGTCTCCCACACACACACATTGGAATTTCATCAAGAAACTCAAAAGATAGACTTAACCCCAACTGTATTTGGGGGGGAAAAAGGTAAGAGAAAAGCTGAAAAAATACAATAAATTCCCAATAATTTTTGTCTAGATTACTGATTGTTAGTGTAATAATATATTTTCACTTTGGTGTTGTTCAGTTGCTCAGTTGTGTCCAACTGTTTGAGACACCATGGACTGCCGCACTCCAGGCTCCCCAGAGTTTGCTCAGACTCATGTTAATTGAGTCGGTGATGACATGCAAGCATTGTCACATTAGCTTCTCACTATTTCTTGTAACAGACGGATGGATAGCTAGCTAGCTATGGGTGGAAGCTTTTTGCTGATCCACTTGAGATCTTACATCATGACCCAAGACCCCTTAATACTTGGGCATGTCACTCCTAAGAACAGGGACATTCTCCTATATAAAAATAATAACAGTTTGCAAGGCAGGAAATGTAACACAAGTATGAATCTCTTATCTAAAATATAGTGCATATTGAAGTTCTTTAATTAGTTAATAGTGTTCCACTAGCTAGTGATTAATGCAATCTAGGAGCCACACAGAGACCATGCATTGCATTTAGCTGTTGGGATCATTTTCTCTGCCTTAAAATATGTACATGTATGTATTTTGATAGCATTGACAGCTTTGAAGAGTCCAAGCTAGTGTTTGCAGAATATTTCTGAGCTTTGATTTCTCTGATCATTTCCTCATATTCAAGTTGAGCATTTGTCATAGAGTACTGCATTTGGACACCTGTGACATTAGTTTCTCCCATTGTTGGTGATGTCACATCTTTATGTAGTTATGGTGATGTCTGACTTTAGGTAGTTATGGCAATGTCTCCACTGGAAAGCCTCTATCACTTATAAGTAAGTGGTGAGGTAGTTTTAGGAGTGTATGAAAATCTTTTCTCTAATAATTATTTATCTTATTGATGAACCTTGCCTGAAATAAAAATTTACTATTAAAAATTCGCTGCAAAGTGGTTATTTTATATATTGATTGTTGTTTTATATATTGATTGTTTCCTATACATTATCTCTCTCTCTCTACTCACCCCCCCATCCCTTATTTCTTCCCTCCCACCAATTCTTTTTTCCTTTCTTCTCTCTCTTTGGTCCTCTGTTTCCTTGTCCTCTCCAATTATCACTGTGAACTCGTGAATCAGTGTGTTATACCTACTGTGATCTCAGTTTCCTATTCCATCATTCTACTCAGCAGAAACTGTGTGGTTGCATCTGCTGTGTTTCAGACACGTTGCTGTGTCCTAGGCTAATACACCTACTTTGCAGGGTGGATTTGAAGAGAGCAACAGAATGATGCTTTGCAGACAATAGCTACTAAGTCTTATCTGTTCTTTTGATAGAATTCCTTCACTTTTCCAGCCTTTCCTTACTTTCTGGCACAATGAGGCCCACTTTGTTCTTTCCCTATCACATTCTTGTTATCAGCTGTGTCTTCCAAAACTCTAGTTCTTAATAGGAACTGTATTTAGAAACTAAGGTCTGGACATTAGGTTTTAATGATGTCTCTTAAAAAGCAGCCTTATAAAAAGTAGAACGTAAGTGAGGACAGCACATTATACAGTACTGCTATTGTAGAAGCATAGTTTGCGGTCACCGGGTTTTGTTCAGAGAGCAGTGTAGTTCAGTGGCTGGGAGCATGCACTCTGCAACTGCATTGTATGAGTTTTGCCCTCCCTCTGTGATCTACGGTAAGTAACTTTGTCTCCCGATGCCTCTACCTCTGTCTCTGCCATTTTGTTTCTAAAAGGATTGTCATTTACAATTTACCTCATTGAATTGTGAATTCCTTCTTTGGTTCAACATATTTTTATTGAGCACTTGCTATGTGATAGTGTTAGTTGCCATTCGTGTCCGACAGACTCTCATATCTATGTACTAGACAGAATCTGTCTCTGGAGCTTTCATTGTCATGGGGGAGATAGATTGCCCCTCCTTCAGAATGGGCAGACAAACAAATCAAATATATGTGCAGAGGCTGGTGGGGTCTAGGGAAAAATGAAACTGGCTGGTGGGTAAGTCCTCACGGACTTTGAAAAGAGACCTGAAGTAGGCAAAGGAATAAATCATGCTAAGACCTAGAAGGAAATTTTCCAGACCGAAACCACAAGTACACAACTGCTTAGAAAGGCAAGGAATATCTAGAATGATCCAGGACTAGCAGTCAGGTTAATGGGGCTGGAGTGATAGCAGTCACAGCGGAGTGGCGGGGGTGAGACCTGGTCATGGAGGGCCTTTTACAGTCGAACGTTTTTGTAAAAAACGTGCTCTGAGTAGGATATGAGCAAACATTTAGGAAGTGTTGAGAATAACAGTGACACCGTCTGACTTCTGGTTTAAGGAGATTATTCTGGCTGCTGGGATAAGGAACAGACTAGTGAGGCCCTGCTTAAAAATAGAGCAGTTAGGAGGCTACTGCATGATGTTGCCAGGAGAGTACAAGAATGGTGGGAGGTGGTCAGGTCTAGGTAGACTGTATTTTGAAGCTAAAGAGCACGGGATTTGTTGCACAGCAGGATAGGAGAAAGAAAGAAATCAAAGATGACCTCACAGTTTGGCCATTGATTTTGGGGGCTATGATAAGATTTGTCCAGTTAGTTCACATAATGCATTTTCAAACAGTGCCTAGCACATGATGAGCAATCAATAAATATTAGCTTTTTGTTATGTTTAAATGCCTCTCAGTTATTTTCCACTGCTCCTTTTATGCCTTTATGTTTGTGTTCATGCTTTTGACTTCTAGATTTTCACTTTGCTGTCACCTTAGCGCTGTTTCTCTCAAGTGCTAACCATTTAGTGATAGAAATTTCAGTAAGGCAGTAATCTTAGTGCCAGTACCTAGAACTGAAATCAGCATACAGTTCACTTACTGTGTAGCTGTAGGCAAATTACTAATCTCTCAATTTCATCTACTATGAAATGAGGATAATGATATTTACCTCCCAAGGCTATTATGAAAATTAAAGAATATCCAGATTCAAAAATGAAAGTCACTACAAAGTATGAGTTATTGCAGTTTTTATTGTTGCCTACACTCTGAGAAGGTGCTTTATGCTAATCCGAGCCACTTAAAGGCATGAAAGAAATGACTTTGAACACATTAGTCATTCACAGTGAATTTTATTCTTGTTTGGTAATATTTGAATGTTTCTATTGGTGAGTTTTTTTTTTTAATATTTCACAGTTTGGGATTTATTAAAACCTGAGCAGCTCTATTGAACTGCTTTTAACAACATTTAATGAACCCAAATCTTCCACTCAGGATGAATATTTGGCCCAGGAAGGAAGTGTGGTGGGGAGCAGTTTAGAATTTGTGTCTAAGTCATTCAACTTAAGAGGGCTCTATACCCTGGTGCATATTAGATATCTCCACGATAGCTACTGAACACAACTGTTAGGATTTCAGTGCTCAGCAAATCTAGTGTATAATTACTGGAACTTAAAAAGCATTTCCTTTTCCGGGAGTGGGAGAGGGGTGTTGTAAAGCCTTGGTGACTTAAACAAAAGTTGAGGAAAGAACATTCAGGAACTGAGAATATGGCTTTTAATCATATTTCAGCTGTTAGATTCTTATTGAGACTGAAGTTGGGAAAAAATATATATGTTTTTTCTAAGCCTGGTAGGAATACATAGCATCACTGTTGTTCCTTATTTTATATTATTTCACTACTCACAGGTATTTCTTTATGGGGGCTCATTTTAAATTAAAAATCCTCATTTGTGCCCATTGAGTTATGCTTCTTAGGCAGATTTTATTATTCCTAATTAATAGAAAAGGGAATTAAAACCAAGAGAGACTAAATCACAGGGTTATTTACTTAATAAGTGCAAGCAATAGGAATACAACCTTGTTTTCTGGTCTCTCGTCTATATCTGAATCTACATTTCATACCTACTTTTTTTTTTATTGTGAAATTTGGTTATTCAGCGCCAGAATTGTTGTAATGAGCAGAAAAATCATGGCTTTTGAAATTTTGTATTTTTCTATAAATGTTTTATAGAGAAGTGAAGTTATATTTTAATTTAATTTAGGCACAAGATACTTAAAAAATAATTTCACAATCTTGTTTTCACTAGAGGTTTGGAGGATATGTCTCTAATCTGTTCAGCAAGCCTGTGTACTGTGCATTTCATTTTACCTTAAATGATGTGAAAACAAGTGGAAGATTCCTCTGGTTGTCACTAGAATTACTGCTCTGGTCTGACCCATCTCGGAAGGACATCAGAAACTCAGCATTTTAGAAATAGGCTCTATAAAAAAATAGTTGCTGCATTTCATAAGAAGCTCATAAGGTAATTTGAAATATCCCTTTGTAACTAAGATACGACTAGCTTTTAAAGTCCTTTGATATATTTATAGGCACCTTCAAAATATGCAAGAAAGTATTTAAAGTTATTTAAAATATTTAAGCACTTAGAACTTGTTGGGCAATATTGTGATTACATGATGAGGCCAAATTTACATATATACACATAGTCATTTTAAATGCCTTCTTATAAAGGCTTGAAATAGGTATGAAATAACTTAATAAGCCTCCCTCCCAATTTCTGTCTTTGTCAAAGCACTCTGGAATTGTTGCTGAATCTTAAATATATTGTCATCAGGAATATTCTTGCTTTCTCTTACACAGAGAATAGGAATAAGACTTGCTTTGGCAAGGTGAAGCAGGATATTGAATACCAAATTTGGAAAAGAAAAAAAAAAAGCTCTAACCTTGATCTACATTTCTCATGATTTTATTACTAAATTTATGTGTATTCTAATTGTTTACAAATCTCTAATCAAAAATTTAAAACTACTTTACAGTTAATTAAAGGAACAAAAAAGTTTGTCTTAAATCCTATAGCTAAAAAAATGTGTTTTTTTTTTTTGTTTTTTGAGCCAAGAGTAAGTCATGTCACAGGGGTCTATAAATCATTTTGGACCCAATGAAGACAATAGTTGTTTGTATTTTTCATTTGAGCAAAATATTGGAAACAAATTTGTCAGAGAAGTTTGACCTTGAAAAAATACCAGACAACTTTTCCTATGAATAGAGACTGGCATTTTTATTCATAGAATTATAAAGGGGGACAATTAAGCTATAATTTTACTTGATAAATTTCTGATAAGTGTGTGATAGACACACCATCTTTCCTTAATCATGACTTAATTAACACTTGCAACTTTCTCCAAGGAAAATGGTGAAGAATAATTCATTGATGCTTTAGTCATTCATTTACTGTCTTGAAAGTAATGTCTATGAACTTACATGTTTCAAATTATTTTCCTTTCGATCTGTAGCATGGAATTAATTTCTAATGTATCAAAATTTTATCATGTGTAAATATGAATCGTTTATAATGGATTGTATAGAAGTTTTGCATATGTAATTGATGACATGTATTTATCTTATTAAAAGGTTAAATTATATTTGCAGCTTTGAAATTTTTAGTATAATTTCCCCAAATACCTTAAAGCCTTGTAAAAGTTTTCCCATTGCTTATTTCTCCTTTTGACAGAAGAGGAATATCTTTATTTTACTATTTACTGTATTTTATTTATTTTACTTACTCTTGGTTTAATATCAACTATGCCCTTGCATATGGTTTATCAATAGCCATTCCATTTTATTAGTGTAATTTTTGTTTACTAACTAATCAGATGATTTCTAATCACATATTTTAGCATCAAAACCAGGTTGTCTAATTCAGCAAAACTTATTTTCCTTACTTAACTGATTTCCCCTAGTTAATTCAGAAAAATCAGTTTCCCTTACTTAACATTATCCCATTCCTTAATCATCCTTTTTTCCTGTTTCTCTTTGTATCATGATGTTATTTTCTTAGCCCTTTAAGCCTCTTTCAGCTCTTTTATGGTCATCTCTTATATCCTGTTGGTGCTTCTGTCACTCCCCAGAACTAAGCTGGATCAGAATGTTTGAACATTTCTAAGGCACTAGTTGCTTCCCTGGTGGCTCAGTCGGTAAAGAATCCGCCTGCAATCCGGGAGACCTGTGTTCGATCCCTGGGTTGGGAAGATTCGCCTGGAGGAGGGCATGGCAGCACACTCCAGTATTCCCGCCTGGAGAATCCCCAAGGACACAGGAGCTATGGAGTCACAACCAGTCAGACATGACTGAGTGGCTGAGCACAGCACACGAGCCGCTGTTTATATGCTGTTTTTATGCTGCATTATAACTGTATCCTGGCCCACAGCCTTGACGCTCCCCCTCTTAAAGTTAGAAAACCGGCTCTTTTAGTCCAAGTAACTGTAAAAGTATTTTCTGTGCATGTTCAGAAGACTGGCTTACATAAGATCTTGCAGGGTTTATTTTTGGTTTTATACTAGACATTAGAGCAATTTGTTCATTATTCATGTATATCTCAATTTAACTACTTAGATTATGTATATTAGTGGTGGTATTCAAATGACAGACAAATAAGTCAGCTGAAATATTTGTAAGGAAATTATTTTTGGTCAGACATTCTGGTTCAGTAGATGGTGGGTGTTCCCTGGGAAACTACAGTGTTAAGCAGAACTTCTAAGTGATTCTGTTCCATGTGGTCCATGGGTTATACTCTTTAAAAACCTATTGATAATATTTCTCTATGAACTACTTAGATGAAAATTTAACGAAATTAGGATACTGTGTGCAAGTCTGATCACCTGTTACCATTCTTCTCCACGAAATTGCAAGAAAAGCTCTAGCTCCAGTCTTGAATTCATTGCCCTTATGTCTCCTGCATTCTGATCTGATTTGAAATGATTGTGCACTCATTCATTCTTATGTGGTATAAAATATAGATGCCGATTTCATATGGCTTAGAAGAAACTTACTTGCAAGTGTATCCCGAGTTCTTCCAATTTATTAAAACCAAAAAAAGAAATTTAGAGATAGGAGAGACATTGTAGATAATTTATTGTAATTCCCTGTTTTTAAATGAAACTAAAATCTAGTTTTCTTTAAAGGGTTTGTTCATGATAATATGTTAGTTATTGGCATTGTCACTAGCAGAAGACAGGTCTTTTCAATCTTAGTAAGAGTTTTTCTAACTCAAATAATATTTTTCAAATTTTGTCATTCATAGGACTCATCTAAAGTGCCTATCAAAATGAATATTCTTGGGTTCAGCCTCAGAAATAATGCTCTAGCAAACCAGGAGCACAGGAAACTATTGTTTTAATGATCATCCAGAGTGATTTGAATACAGCTGGTTCAAGGACCACATTTTGTGAAATACTGCACAGTATCCTGACAAAAGGATTGAAGGGTTAAATAAATAAATAGTGACAACTAGCTTTAATTAATTACGAAAGAAGTCATCCAGCCAGACTCACTAACATGCTGTAGGCTGATTGATACAGCCTGTACCGTTCAAGAAGCCCACCGACATGAGGTGGACACATACCAGATCAGCCTCTTACAGTGTAGGAGGTGATGTGAAGCACAGGGCAAGAAGCTCCCAGTAGTGGAGAGTATCAGTAAGGCCATCAGGAACAGTGTCCGAAAGAAAGTACCCTCGGGGTTTGTAAGTAGAATTGGTGAATGGCACTAAGGTTCTTGGGCAATGATAATGCTTGCCTAGGGGGAACTGCTTTGAGTAAGGGGGACTGTTTTGAGTAGGGAGAACTGTTTTAAGTAGGGGGAACAATTGGGTAGGGGGATCTGTTTCTAAAAAACAGAGCAAGCAAACACAAAAAAAAACTGATGAAGGAAATCATGACACAGGAGATTGTTATAGAAGATAATATGTATGCTTAGCACTCATCATAAACATTCAGGAAATATTCATCTTTATTTATATTGTTTCTTTTAATAATGGGTTAATCCCATGAAGGACATTGATAAGGGAAGGCCTGAAGCTACTGAAGCTTTAGATCAAACAGCCAGCAAATACTTAGGGTAGTTGATATCTGCAGCTCATTTTTAAGAATTCACTAATAAGTAATTTGTGGAGGGGAGCCAGCTTTTTCAAGGGCCTGGGTTTTGAGCATCTCGGAAAGTATAATTTCAGGAGATGTCATTAAGAGTGTCAGATATTGCAGAAAGGTCAAATGTGAATAAGTGTTGAGGCGTCTCCACTGATTTGGGTGTTAGCTATTCATGACATTATTCCTAACAACCTATATCAGAATAATTTAGAAGTGCTGATAAATATTCCGGTCCCTACCTTCCAATTTGGGATTTTTAAATTAGAATCTCAGGTGGGTGACTTAAGGATCTCAATTAAAAAAAATATCCAGGAGATTATTTTGCACAGTAAAGTTTGAAAACCAGTGAACAAGATAGATATATTTCAGTATGTGGTAGGGACACAACCAACTGCAAAGCTTTAACTAGTACAAAGAGGAAAGGAAGTGAAGGTGAAGCAAGTGTCCTGAAGATTTGTTGTAAAAGGAAGACAGAAAATAGGAAGATGATTAGGTCAAGGAATTATTTTTGTTTTGTTTTTTGTTTGTTTGAATTAATAGGAAATATATGGGCAGTCTTAAGTATATTATAGTGTGTAAAGACTATAGATTGGAAAGTCAAAAATACTTTGCCTTCCTTGTGGCTGGAAATGGCATTATTCATCCTTTTTAAATTGCTGAATAATATTCAACTGAATATATGAACTAAATAACTTTGAGTTCTAAGGCTATAGGTTTGTACTAATTTGTTAATACAATGATCCAACTTATGATGCAGTTAAATATTTAGGAATCACTAGTATTTGAAGCACATCCCCCCAAAAAGGCTAAGAAAAAGCATTTTTGAGCTTCTTATTTAGGAGTAAAATTATCTCACTAAAGTCTAGTGTATTATTGACATGGTATTAACTGATTTCTTTCTAACATGAATTTTTATAAACAATATTATTCTTAAAGATGCATATATCTCCAAATAAGAGATGAAGAATGATGACCCCAAAGTAGTTAAGTGGCTTGATGAATTTCATAGAGTTAAGATATGATGAAGCAGAACTACATTTTAAACTATATCATGTCACTAGTTTTGTTTTTTTTTAAATTTTTCTAAAGTTATTATTATTTTTAATTTTAATTGGAGGCAAATTACTTTACAATATGGTGGTGATTTTTGCCATACATTCACATGAATCAGCTATGGGTGTACATGTGTTCCCCATCCTGACCCTCCCTCCCACCTCCCTTCCCATGCCATCCCTCAGGGTCATCCCAGTGCACCAGCCCTGAGCACCCTGCCTCATGCATCAAACCTGGACTGGTGATCCATTTCATATATGATAATATACATGTTTCAGTGCTATTCTCAAAAAATCCCACCCTCACCTTCTCCCACAGAGTCCAACAGTCCGTTCTTTACATCCATGTCTCTTTTGCTGTCTCGCATATAGGGTCACCGTTACCATCTTTCTAAGTTCCATATATATGCGTTAATATACTGTATTAGTGTTTTTCTTTCTGACTTACTTCACTCTGTATAATAGACTCCTGTGTCATCCACCTCATTAGAACCGATTCAAATGTATTCTTTTTAACGGCTGAGTAATATTCTGCTGTGTATATGTACCACAGCTTCCTTATCCATTCATCTGCTGATGGGCATCTACGCTGCTTCCATGTCCTGGCTATTGTAAACAGTGCTGCGATGAACATTGGGGTACATGTGTCTCTTTCAATTCTGGTTTCCTTGGTGTGTATGCCCAGAAGTGGGATTGCTGGGTCATATGGCAGTTCTATTTCCAGTTTTTTAAGGAATCTCCACACTGTTCTCCATAGTGGCTATACTAGTTTGCATTCCCACCAACAGTGTAAGAGGGTTCCCTTTTCTCCACACCCTCTCCAGCATTTATTGTTTCTAGACTTTTGGATAGCAGCCATTCTGACTGGCGTGAGATGGTACCTCATTGTGATTTTGATTTGCATTTCTCTGATAATGAGCGAAGTTGAGCATCTTTTCATGTGTTTGTTAGCCATCTGTATGTCTTCTTTAGAGAAATGTCTCTTTCATTCTTTGGCTCATTTTTTGATTAGGTTGCTTATTTTTCTGGAATTGAGCTGCAGGAGTTGCTTGAATATTTTTGAGATTAATTCTTTGTCCGTTGCTTCGTTTGCTATTATTTCCTCCCATTCTGAAGGCTGTCTTTTCACCTTGCTCATAGTTTCCTTCATTGTGCAGAAGCTTTTAAGTTTCATTAGGTCCCATTTGTTTATTTTTGCTTTTATTTCCATTACTTTGTGAGGTGGGTCATAGAGAATCCTGCTATGATTTATGTCAGAGAGTGTTTTGCCTATGTTTTCCTCTAGGAGTTTTATAGTTTCTGGTCTTACATTTAGATCTTTAATCCACTTTGAGTTTATTTTTGTGTATGGTGTTAGAAAGCATCATGTCACTAGTTTTAATAAAAAGCTTTTAGGTTCTCACCCAAAGGTAGTTTAAGACATAGTTCTCAAGCTTTTTCACATGTCTTGTATTTCTAACACTATTAATAGTATAATTTTTATGCCAGATAATATTCAACATTTTAACTGTTTTCTTTACTAAATACCAAATCATGACTATTATAGCAACAACAGGCAGGTTGGGAAAAGCAATTTTAAGTGACATTTTAGCCCCTCACATCACACTTAACACCAGGAGTATTATGGCAAAATGGAGATACAAGAATTAGATGAACTGGGGAACTAAATTCTAAAAGGAAACTGGGAGGAGTCACTATCCAGAAAAGCCCCAAACCAACCCCATCCAGCTGCCTAAGTGTGACCACAAATGGCAGGCTCATGGAGAGGTGTAAGTGTGGCTCTGGTATCTGTGGGTTCATAGTAGAGCACCTGTTGTGGATCTGGAGCTGCAGTCGGTCATGTTAAAGGAAAAATGTTAATCGCTTAGTCGTGTCTGACTCTTTGTGACCCTGTGGACTGCCCACAGGTTCCTCTGTCCACAGAATTCTTCAGGCATGAATACTGGAGTAGGTGGCCATTCCCTTTTCCAGGGGATTTTCCTGACACAGGGATGAAACTTGGGTCTCCTGCATTGCAGGCAGATTCTTTACCATCTGAGCCACCAGGGAAAGACCATCAATTAGGAGCAAGAGCTGTATGTAGAGCAGAGGAATGTAAACTGCTTAGAACCCCAAAGACACCTCTGCATTGGTTTGTCACCATAGCTTTCTGCAAAAGGACTGCCAGGGAGCTGCGGAAACCGCTTCACTCTTGCTTTCTGAACCTTGTGGAAATTCAGAATTTGGCTATCACTGACCTGGGAAACTTAAAGAGCCTCTGGATGAAAGTGAAAGAGAAGAGTGGAAAAGCTGGCTTAAAACTCAACATTCAAAAAACTAAGATCATGGCATCCGGTCCCATCACTTCATGGCAAATATATGGGGAAACAATCAAGAGACAGCTCCAAAATCACTGCAGATGGTGACTGCAGCCATGAAATTAAAAGACACTTGCTCCTTGGAAGAAAAGCTCTGACCAACCTAGACAGCATATTAAAAAGCAGAGACATTGCTTTGCTGACAAAGATCCGTCTAGTCAGAGCTATGGTTTTTCCAGTGGTCATGTATGGATGTGAGAGTTGGACCATAAAGAAAGCTGAGCACTAAAGAATTGATGCTTTTGAACTGTGGTTTTGCAGAAGATTCTTGAGAGTCCCTTGACTGCAAGGAGATCAAACCAGTCAGTCCTCAAGGATTTCAGTCCTGAATGTTCATTGGAAGGACTGATGCTGAGGCTGAAGCTCCAATACTTTGGCCACCTGATGTGAAGAACTGACTCCCTGGAAAAGCCCCTTATACTGGGAAAGGTTGAAGGCAGAAGGAGAAGGGGATGATAGAGGGTGAGATGGTTGGGTGGCATCACTGACTCAATGGACATGAGTTTGAGCACACTCTGGAAGTTGATGATGGACAGGGAAGTCTGGCGTGCTGCAGAGTTGGGCATGACTGAGTGACTGATCTGAACTGAACCTGGGAAACACCAGGAAGGCAATTCTGGAAAACATAATTCCAAGCATAATCAAGTTGCCCCAACATGATCAACCCATAACTTACATTGCCAACTGTCTGCTTTATTTTGCTTTTAGGAGTTAGAGTGGTTCCACATGGTAAGAAGCTGTACCTTCATAAGAACATAATGCCATAATGAAATCAGAATGGCAGTTTACTACTACTACTAATTCTACTCCAATTATAATTTATTGACCACTTATGACCTGTAAGAACTGTTGACATTGTTTACACTCAGTTTAACTTCATCTTCTTAGAAACATGAGATGTAATATTATCATTCTTTTCCAATAAATGAGAGATCTGAGGTTAGCAGATATTGAGTAACGTGCCGAAGTTATGTAAGATCTCTGTATTAAAACACTTGGGCTTCCCTGATGACTCAGATGGTAGAGAATCTGCCGGCAATGTGGGAGACCTGGGTTCAATCCCTGGGAAGATCCCCTGGAGGAGGGCATGGCAACCCACTCCAGTATTCTTGCCTGGAGAATCCCATGGACAGAGGAGCCTGGCGGGCTATAGTCCATGGGGTCTCAAAGAGTCGACATGACTGAGTGACTAAGCACACACGTTAAAACAATTACTACTTTGTTAGGCTAAGGGATATAATCAAACCACTTTGCTATTGAAAATAAAGTCAGGATTTTATCATTGTGAAAGGAATATAATAGGGAGCACAATGTTCAGAGTCCTAGTACGTAGTTATACTTCTCCCTGGTAGGGAAGGACCCCCTTGCATTGCCAAGGAAAGAAGAGTGGGAGATGTAGTGCAGAGACTCAGAGGACTGCAAGACCTGAAAGGACGTATATGGTTTATATTGTTATTTATGTAGGAGAAACAAGCCTTCTAATTTCTTTAGTATTTATTGTGAGCCCAGTATTTAAGGACAGGAAGGGAAGAGTTCTAGCAAGATCAAGTTATCAGCAGGAAAAGAAAAAAGAATAGGAAAGGATAACCTTGAGTGAAATATAATTTCCTTTTTGAGACAATTACTCATATATACAGCTAGTGCTTTTTGTAAGAATTATTATTTGAAAGCTCATCTTAGTTGTGCATTGATGGTCTAGTGGGACTGTGGCAGGGAATTTGTTCTAATGTGCTCTGTAAGCTGGCCTCCATGCACATAAAGTGGCACATGAAGCCATGAACTTAGAGAATGTAGGTGAGAAGAGTTGCTGGTTTCAGGAAAAATAAAAAAGAAGATACTGCTCAGGCTAGTTTATACAGGGCTTATATTTAAATATTAAGATGAATTAAAAACAAAACTTTAAATCAAATTGATTTTTCTTTTTAATGAAAATGATCTCATTTGGGAGGGATATCATTTGATGCATACCCATTAAGCACCAGAATTAGGCTGAGTCTGGGTTGGAATTGTTAACTTGTTCACAGTAGGAATCATGATACAATGTTGTCTGTTTCTTCCCCCCGCCTTCTTCCTCCCCACTTAATGGTCCTGGGTGTTATAAGTGTTGTAAAAATATCCTCCTTCATCTCACTTTCTATCATTCCCAGAAACATGGCTACAAAATTCAGTTCTCCTAATTGGAGTTTGTAAATCATCTGTAGGTGAGACATATTAAAATTACAGTAAGATTCATTTTCACAGGCAGTTGCTAAATTTTTTTATGAGGGGTGTTATACATTTAGTTTAATTTTAAAATAATATCAAAAGTAGCTAATGAAGAACCAGTATTTAAGATGCATAATGTATGCAGTTTCTCTAACGTAAAAGGTAAGCACGTAGTAGAACATTTTACTTAAAGCAGTCTTCAGTTGTTAGTGCTATCATTTTGTGTCTTTTCTTTTGGTGGTGATTTTTCTTAGCAGTATTTACTACTGAAATGAATAAGTTTGAATCTCACTGGTTTGAGAGCTAGCTAAACAAGTTTGTAATGTATCTAAGGTGTGAAATATTCTGGAATTTCTTATCTAATCCAATAACACTTAAGCCCATAGGAATATTTATGCAATATGCATTCAATCACAACATAATTGTTTTTCTACTGTGAGACAGTCTTTTAAAAATTCTTTCTGATTGGATTCTTTCTCCTAACAAGTTGGAATTGATTGAGTTGAGATACGGTCCACACAAATCAATAAATGAGAAGACAAGTTGTGTGTGATGACAGTAATTCTGTCTGCAGGGTAACTGTCAAATGTCTGGGTGCCAACGATTTTGTTTCAGCTTGCTGATAAGAACATGATAATTTGTTAGTAAACCGTTTTGCTTTCTTTGGCTTACAAAATAATGCTTATTTTCTTTGAAATATATATATTTGCTCACAATATCAATATCATTATGTTATACATCATATATAATATATAATTATATATCCTGACTAGAAAGCTTGAAAGTGCACATTTTAATCCTTTCCTGATGTTTGTTAGAGGATGAATGTTTTCAGAATCCTTATGCTGTCTGGCTTCCAATTTTGTTTTATGCAGGAAGGTGCTTGTGGCCAGGCATAAGATGATGACTGCAGCTACTGAAAGGTTGTCTAATAGGGAAAATTGTGTGTACCAACGCTAAAGAAAGAAACAGGGAAGCAAATCATATTAGGGATTTCTCTAAGGGGCTAACTACAATGGGGAAGGGTAAGAGGTATCCTTCAGAGGACCATGTAATTGGGTGGGATTTAGAAATCTCTAATTTCTCTCATCTATTGAAGAAAACCCACGTAGGCATTTTTTCCCAGCACTTACTCATTCCTTGGATTGTCAGTGTTATTTATTAGGCAGTGAAACACATGTTACCTGGGCAAGAAAGGACAGACATCATGGTTACAAGAAAGGCATCACACAAGGAAGGTGTGTTTAGGATTTCCAGCCTTAGGGCAGATGAACTTTACTGTTACAAGATCCTTCTTTATTTCTTGCCTCTTTTAGCTCTGAAATTTTGGACACAATTTCAATTTTTAGAAACCAGGAATGAGATGAAGCTGACACTCCTTTGTAGAGGAGAGCAGTGATGCTTTTAAAAATACCCATTTCAATTTTATTGTCTAGAACTGATACCTATTATTCACTTAACTTATGAAGTGCATTTCTTACTTTTATGATGTATCTGTCCATTTCTGGTTAGAAATGTAAATCCCGTTGTAATACCATGTTAAATTTATTTTTACACCTGTTTTTTTCCACTATGACTGAATATTTCATAAAATTGAAATTATTAACTTTCTTATCTAGGTATCTTATTGTCAGTATTAGATATATTTGATCATGTATTAGTTCATGGATATTTTATTTTTAACAGAAATGTTTCTTCAGAGACCATTTCTCACTTTATTTAACTAGCATTTTGTTTTGTTCACATAAGAAGAATTCATATTAACAATGTTAATTGAAGGGAGTTGAGAAGTTACCAAAGTCACATGTTTCAAGTGTTTTAAATTATTTTATTTGGATTTCTTTAGGTGCCTTTGAAAGAAATTTGATCAGTGATGGGCTTAATTTGTGTTTTCTCTCCTTCTCATTTTGTTGAAGTCCTGCCTGGATAGCAATTGTAGTTACAGGTTAGAGATCATTTAGAAGAGTTTCATATTTTATAAAATCGCAAAAAAAAAAATTGTAACCATGGTGGAAGGTATTAACCCTATTTTTCAGAAATTGAAACTAATATTTAGAGTGCTTATCCTATGCTGGGCCACACTACTCAGTAAAGGTGACCCTTACTAGTGTTTCAGTTCAGTTCAGTCGCTCAGTTGTGTCTAACTCCTTGCGACCCCATGGACTGCAGCATGCCAGGCTTCCCTGTCCATCACCAACTCCCGGAGCTTACTCAAACTCATGTCCATCGAGTTGGTGATGCCATCCAACCATCTCATCCTCTGTTGTCCCCTTCTCCTCTCACCTTCAATCTTTCCCAGCACCAGGGTCTTTTCCAGTGGGTCAGTTCTTCACATCAGGTGGCCAAAGCATTGGAGTTTCAGCTTCAGCATCAGTCCTTCCAGTGAATATTCAAGATTGATTTGCTCTAGAATGGACTGGTTTGATCTCCTTGCAGTCCAAGGGACTCTCAAGAATCTTCATAAGTGTTAGTATTTAGCTTCCTCAATAAATATTTCAAATTATTATCATGACTTATGTTAAGTGGAAGAATGAATTATTTTATACGTTTTGCATTTCCCCTGCCCTATTGTTTCACAAGGCTCTTTTTAACTAGAAAGGATGCATGTTTGTGAGGGAAAAATGCAAGCTGGAGGAATTAATTTTCAACTGATAGAAGAGTTTCTTCTGTGGATGGATTCTGTTCCCTTAAAGTTTCCATTTTGTGGCTGAAGAATTGTCCAACTGAGGGAAACAACAAGGCCAGGAAAACATTCTTGCTCCTGTTGAAACCTTTCCAAGGGGTAGGAGGTTCTTTGGAAGGGCTTGTTAGCCACTTCTCATGGACTGTGTAGGCAGTTAGGAAGAAGGGAAGCAAAACAGAATGGACTTAGTTTAGAGGGTAGTGATGTGGCTTCAGTTTGTGAAGTAGGCTGTCACTCACTTTGCTTTATTTTTTCTGACTCCTCATTCCTAAATTTCTCAGACATACTGTATGAATCTGGATTGAGTCAATTCTTGCTGAAATTGGAGGTGAAATAATAGTAAAATTATTACAATAGTGACAAATAAAATCACCCTGTATTCAGCAAGGGGGATTTGGGGTAAAGTTCTTACACTCTAGCAGTGCTGATACAGTTCCTGTAGCCCCCTTTTTCAGGGCTTGGAATGTGATGAGTGTGATGGAGGGACTGAGTTTTGCATTTGGTTTAATTTTAGTTAAGTTTAAATTTTGATAGTTTCATATGGCAAGTGGCTATCATGTTGAATAGGGATGAATATAGCTTTAAGAGAGCTCAGAAGTGGTTACTAAAAGTCCCTGTCCCTTTTCTGAATCTATGCAGTGCTGGTTTTTCCTTAGGGCTCATCAACCCTATTTCTTTTACAAATGAGAGCATTCCTTTTTGCCTATTGTAGGCCCAGCTTACATAGTTAGATTCCTATCTGTAAGACTCTGTTTAGCTAACATCTGCTAGCCCTCTAGTTTTGGATTCCTGGTAGCATGTCTGCTCTATCTGAGTCTTCCTTTACTTGGGACTGGGATCCTGTTCCTTCCAGTTTTGAACACGGACAACTCCTGAGCATGACTTCTGACAGCACCGTTTGTAGCTGGTGAACATGCAAGGACCCTTCAGTACTGTGCCGCGGTCACCTTGGCAGTGCTCAGTAGGGCTCTGCAGCTCGTTTCTGCAGTGTAGTCCAGATCCCTGAGTGCCAGACCTGAGATGAAGCTGCCCCTTCACATTATGTTACTGCATGGCTGGATCATCATTGACTGTAGAATCTTGGGCAAGGTATTTTATCCCTTTTCTCCAGTTCCCTCATTTGTAAAATGGGGACAATGATAATATCTATTTCAGTTGGTTACTTGAGGAATAAATGAGTTAATATAAGATAAGTGCTTTAAGTAGTTCTTGGCATATAATGATTGCTATATCAGTCAGTCAGTTCAGTCCCTCAGTCATGTCCAACTCATGGACTGCAGCTTGCCAGGCTTCGCTGTCCATCACCAACTCATGGAGCGTGCTCAAACTCATGTCCATTGAGTCGGTGATGCCATCCAATCACCTCATCCTCTGTCGTCCCCTTCTCTTCCTGCCTTCAACCTTTCCCAGTATCAGGGTTTTTTCAAATGAGTCAGTTCTTCACATCAGGTGGCTAAAGTATTGGAGCTTCAGCCTCAGCATCCGTCCTTCCAATGAACATTCAGGACTGATTTCCTTGAGGATTGACTGGTTTGGTGTATAAATAGTGGTTATTAACAGTATTTCAGTATTTCTGATCATTTGTATCAGATGATCCAATTAAAAGCCTTATAGTTGTTGACTGAGAAAATATGCACAACCTTAACTTTGAGAATTAGTTTTTTTTCTGTGGATTTTCTGAGAACTTAAGTCCAGAGAACCACTTCGGATAGCCCTGAGGGACTGCTCTGAAGAGATGAGGGAGGATCCAGTTACGACAAAAACCAGGTAGTTGGAACGTCAAAAGATAGTGAAAAGCCCTGAGTGAAAGTCACTCAGTCGTGTCTGACTCTTTGCGACCCCATGAACTATACAGTCCATGGAAGTCTCCAGGCCAGAATACTGGAGTGGGTAGCCTTTCCCTTCTCTAGGGGATCTTCCCAATCTAGGGATCAAACCCAGGTCGCTGCATTGTAGGTGGATTCCTTACCAGCTGAGCCAGCTGGGAAGCCCAAGAATACTGGAATGGGTAGCCGATCCCTTCTCCAGGGGATCAAAAGATACCTGTTAATTAAAGAAACTCAAGTTAATGAATGCTATGCTTTTCTCTCTATAGGAAGATGCAAGAATCTGGGCTCATTGAAATCATTCCTTTGATATGCACCTTAACTATCTAGGACCCTTATCCTCCTAGTTCCACCCTGAGTCCCCTGGGCATGGGCTGCTGGCTTGGTGCCACAACATCCTTTGGTTAATGATAGGGCAGGCAGCATTTGTCATACACACAGTTTTTGCATTTAGCTCTTCATTTTTATCATGAAAAATCACAAAAATGCATTGTTTTAAATGATTTTAAATAATTTAGATTAAAAAAAAATCTAGGGTAAACTTAAGAAAGAGACTGTCTTACAATTCCATCTTCAAGAACTTGAAATTTGCATTCGGTACTCAATTTTACCCAAAGGTCTTTACTCTATTACCTTGGGCAATTAAATGTGTGTGTTTTCTTTTTCTCTCCCCTCATCCCTCCTATTGTACCACTTCCCTTGTCCCACATCACTACCTATTTGGTAAAAAATTCTGGATCAACAGGAACTTCTTAGAAGGCAATTTGAAAATAGAAGTCTGTTATTAATTACATATGCCCTTTTGGATTTTACCACTGCCCCACACTTTTTTACAAAGAATACTCACTCCAAGCCCAAGACAGTTTTTAAAATCACTTATATAAGAATGATTTTTTAATATAATTACACTTACATATTAGAATTGGTATAGCTCAGGTTGGAAATAAATATTTCATAATTGGTGTCCTTTGTGTGGGTCACAACAAACTGGAAAATTCTTCAAGAGATGGAAGTACCAGACTACTTTAGCTGCCTCTTTGGAAACCTGTATGCAGGTCAGGAAGCAACAGATAGAACTGGACATGTAAAAACAGACTGGTTCACAATTGGGAAAGGAGTACATCAAGGCTGTATATTGTCACCCTGCTTATTTAACTTATATGCAGAGTGCACCATGAGAAATGCTGGGCTGAATGAAGCTCAAGCTGGAATCAAGATTTCTGAGAGAAATATCAGTAACCTCAGATATGCACGTGACACCACCATTATAGCAGAAAGCGCAGAGGAAATAAAGAAGCTCTTGATGAAGGTGAAAGAGGAGAGTGAAACAACTGGCTTACAACTTAACATTCAGGAAACTAAGATCATGGCATCTGATCGCATCACTTCATGGCGAATAGATGGGGAAAAAATGGAAACAGTGACAGACTTTATTTTCTTGGGCTCCAAAATCACCACGTAGGGTGACTGCAGCCATGAAATTTAAAGATGCTTGCTCCTGCTCCTTGAAAGGAAAGCTATTACAAACCTATACAGCATATTAAAAACCAGAGGCATCACTTTGCTGACAAAAGTCTGTCTAGTTAAAGCTATGGTTTTTCCAGTCATGTATGGATGTGATAGTTGGACCATAAAGAAGGCTGAGTGCCAAAGAATTGATGCTTTTGAACTGTGTTGCTGGAGAAGACCCCTGAGATCCCTTGGCCAGCAAGGAGATCAAACCAGTCAATCCTAAAGCAAATCAACCCTGAATATCCATTGGAAGGACAGATGCTGAAGCTCAGGCTCCAGTTCTTCGGCCACTTGATGCAGAGAGCTGACTCAAAGACTCTGATGCTGGAAAAGATTGAGGGCAGGATGAGAAGAGGGCAAGAGAGGATGAGATGGTTGGATGGCAACACTGACTTAATGGACATGAGTTTGAGCAAACTCAGGGAGACATTGAAGGGCAGAGAAGCCTGGCGTGCTGCAGTACATGGGGTCACAAAGAATCGGAGACAACTAAGCGACTGATCAACAACCAGATACCAACTAGAGTTTACCTAAAGAATTTTATTTCCTGAAAGATAACTAAACCAAGGACATGCTACACTTATCTTCATTCAGCCCTGCTAACCTAACGTGTTGAGCTTAGCTCTGGCTTTTATTCTTGTCAAAATTCCATTTATGTATAAATATAAAAATAAATATATATGTTATATATGCATTATATGTCTTGATAATTGCTTACTTTTTCCCCAGGCAGTTATGCGCTGAGTACATAAGAGAAGTAAAACATAAAAAATTAGGGTGAATAATCTTGAGCTATGTAATAGAAATTTTGTTCAAAGAACCAAATGACTAGTTTGTTAAGAGTATTGTAAGAAATCAGTAGCCAGTTAGCCAAAAAAAAAAAAACAAAAAACTGTAACTCAAACCAAATACCAAGATGAATAGATAAAATGTTTGTATGTAAAGTATGAGGTCTTACTAATACAAGAAGAAAACCTGAGAAAATGTATAATCTTAAAATAGAGCAGTGCTTTAAATTTATTTTATGACTCCTAATCTGGAACCCGTGTAAGGAAGAAAACTACATTAGAAATATCAGTTATATTGGACTAAAATCTATATAGCAAAATTACAAAAATCAAATGCAAAGACAGGGAAAACTATTGGGCACTCATATTACAACAATGTGCTAATGCTGCTAAGATATTCTAGAAATCAAGAAGAAGATAAAAGTTAAACTCTTACTAAAAGGGCAGTCATTTAATAAAAGGAGATGGTAAAATGGTTCTTTTACATGGGAAATTTTGTCCTAATCCTCCTCCTAATATCCCTCAGAATCCTAATAGAAATTCAAATTAAAGCAACACAGAATTTTTTTCATCTGTTGGATTGATGAACATCTAAGCCCATTAAATCTATGCCACTGGTATGGTTCTTAGTAGTAAAATAGCTCTCTCATGGTTTGCTTCTGAAATTGTAAGTAGTATTTCTCACATGTTGGATGCTTTTGTAGTATCTGTAAATATTAATACTATATGCATACTTTAATCCAGATATTTCTTCTCTCTGGAAATTAGTTCTGTTTGTACAGAGATTTTCACTGTGACATTATTGTAATATTAATAGCAGAAACAAATTTCCATAGTGTTTGAGGTTAAAACAATTAAGATATATCCATGTAGTGGAAAACTCTTCAACTCTAATAATTTAAAAAAGAATAAAGAAGCTATCTATATAGAGATTTGAAAAACAACCAAACTGTGTTGTTAAATTAAAATTCAACTTATTGTCCAGTCCATAAAGTAAATAGCATAATGCAAAAATTCTGTCCAATAAAATATATTTTGATATGCTCACACACAAGTATATAAGGAAGCTCTGAAAGACTACATATTATTCAAGATGTCATTTGGGGACTGGGTATATAAGCATGGGGATTAGAAAGAAAATTTTTGCTGTATATATTTGTGTATGTTTTTGGTTTATGAATGTCATAAATCCTTTTTTATCCCCAAAATAAGTAAACTGAATTATTAAAAAAAAAGTGTAAATTAGGACACAGTACCCCTTTGAAAAATTCAGAATAAAAACTTACGTTTCTATAACTTACATTTTAGGCCATAGGGAACACTGTTAATTTCATTTATTATTTTGACATGGTGGACCTTTGGGCCTATGAAGTTTATTGTTTTAACTTTCATCTCTAGTTTTATTTCATTGAGTTACAAAATCAGAATTCCTCACTGGAACAGGCCTGGAATTGGTTCAACATTTTTATTTTAGAAGATAGTAAAATAAGACCCAGGAAGATTACATTTGCATAATATCAGAAAGCAAGGTAGTGGGAGAAATGGGCTGAATTTTCTATTTTATAACTTTTAGCTTGTACTTCAGTGATGATGAATTCTATTACATTGCATTATCATTTCTTAACTGTTCTATTTTAGTTTTAAAAACTTTTATTTTATTATTTTATAAAAACTTTGAACTGCCTCTTTTTCAAGGATGAAAATGTTACCAAAATGGGACATTTTGAGAATTTTGAACTGAAGATATTAATATCTAATTTTCTTTTAAAGGTCATTTTTTGCTACAACGGGAATTCATTTTCTGAGACTACTTTGAAAATATAATGTCTATAATATTTGATATAGTCATGAAAAGTGATTACTATTATCACAAAATTTTATAATTTAAAAAGTGAACAAGTTCTTAATAATTAAGATGGGAGTATGGACTTTTTTCCTGAAGTCTAAAAATTATCTTAACGGGAAACTAATAGTTACGTTAGCCTAAAACAAAGAGTAACTCACTAGCATTTTTCTGCTGAAAGTATTTCTCCTTTTTCCTACTCCTAACAATTCTGTTTACTTTCCTTCCTCTTAGATACCAGCTGCTTTAGCATGTTCATCTCTCTTTGTTCGTCCTTGTCTCTTTACAAACAATTAATCCTCGTTTTTTCCACCCTAGTACCTCTTTCAGTAGTCCACCTCTCTTTGAACAAGATCACTAAATAAATCTTTCTAAAACATCACTTTGTGGTATCACTTCCAAACCCAAGAAGTCCTAATAACTCACAGTATGTACGGGAGAAATCACATACTTCAGAGGCAAATCTTGGTTCAAAGCCTATTTATTTAGCATCTAGCCGTGTGAAAATTCTATCCAGACTTATTTCCTCTATTCTTAAAGTTACTCTTTCTGGAAACCAGAAGGTTAATTCATTTTCAAGTTCTGGTTCTGCTAGTTGACCAAGAGCAGGTACTTATTCTCTAATGCCACAATGTCCTTATTTGTAAAATTAGGGTGATAAATGTCGTTACTTTACTAAATGTTGTTAGGATTAAATAAGGTTAACACATGTAAAATGCTTTAGAAATGTATTTGACCTGTAGTAAGTACTCTACATATATTAGCTGTTTTTATTCCCTTCCTTGAAGACTAATGTTGTGTTTGACTCCTCCCTTAGCTGCTTCTGTGTCTCATGTGTAGGATTCTATTCCTTCTTCTCTCCATTTACTCAGATTCTATCCTTCTTTCACACTTTAAGGCACACTTTAAGTGCCTTCTTTCTGCACAGATACCTCTTTGCACTTCAACGAGGTACCTGACAGCATCGGGCTGCAAATTTCACTTAGCCCTTGTTTGAATACTTCTCAGGGGAAGAGATCATGTTTTAATTATATGATGCCATCTAATGCCTGGGTACTGAAGCTTCTGTCATGAATAGATGGAATGAATAAAGTGACAATGATGATTTTTTACATGTTATGTCTCTGTCTTATGGACCCAACTTGTAAAAAGTTTTAACCTTTTATTTCTTCGTCATCCTTCAGTTCAGTTCAGTTCAGTCGCCCAGTCGTGTCTGACACTTTGTGACCCCACAGACTGCAGCACTCCATGCCTCCCTGTCCAACACCAACTCCCGGAGTTTACCCAAAGTCATCTTCATTGAGTTGGTGATGCCATCCAACCATCTCACTCTCTGTCATCCCCTTCTCCCACCTTCAATCTTTCCCAGCATCAAGGTCTTTTCCAATGAGTCAGCTCTTCGCATCAGGTGGCCAAAGTACTGGAGTTTCAGCTTCAGCATCAGTCCTTCCAATAACACTCAGGACTGATATCCTTTAGGATGGACTGGTTGGGTCTCCTTGCAGTCCAAGGGACTCTCAAGAACCTTCTCCAACACCACAGTTCAAAAGCATCAATTCTTTGGCTGTCAGCTTTCTTTATAGTCCAACTCTAACATCCATAAATGACTACTGGAAAAACCAGAGCCCTGACTAGATGGACCTTTATTGGCAAAGTAATGTCTTTGCTTTTTTAATATGTTGTCTAAGTTGGTCATAGCATTTCTTCCAAGGATCAAGTGTCTTTTAATTTCTTGGCTGCAGTCACCATCTGCAGTGATTTTGGAGCCCAAGAAGATAAATTCTGCCACTGTTTCCACTATTTCTCCATCTATTTGCCATGAAGAGTTGGGACCAGATGCCATGATCTTAGTTTTCTGAATGTTGAGCTTTAAGCCAACTTTTTCACTCTCTCTTTCACTTTCATCAAGAGGTTCTTTAGTTCTTCTTCACTTTCTGCCATAAGGGTGGTGTCTTCTGTGTTTCTGAGGTTATTGATATTTCTTCCGGCAATCTTGATTCCAGCTTGTACTTCATCCAGCCCAGCATTTCTCATGATATACTCTGCATATAAGTTAAATAAGCAGGGTGACAACATACAGCCTTGGCGTACTCCTTTTCCTATTTGGAACCAGTCTGTTGTTCCATGTCCAGTTGCTTTCTGACCTGCATACACATATCTCAAGAGGCAGGTCAGGTGGTCTGGTATTCCTGTCTCTTTCAGAATTTTCCACAGTTTGTTGTGATCCACACAGTCAAGGCTTTGACATAGTCAATAAAGCAGAAATAGATGTTTTTCTGGAACTCTCTTGCTTTTTCGATGATCCAGCGGATGTTGGCAATTTGATCTCTGGTTCCTCTGCCTTTTCTAAAACCAGCTTGATCATCTGGATATTTATGGTTCACATATTGCGGAAGCCTGGCTTGGAGAATTTTGAGCATTACTTTACTAGCGTGTGAGATGAGTATAATTGTGTGGTAGTTTGAACATTCTTTGGCATTGCCTTTCTTTGGGATTGGAATGAGAACTGACCTTTTCCAATCCTGCAGCCACTGCTGGATTTTCCAGATTTGCTGGCATATTGCATGCAGAACTTTCACAGCATCATCTTTGAGGATTTGAAATAGCTCGACTGCAATTCCATCACCTCCTCTACCTTTGTTCGTACTGATGCTTCTTAAGGCCCACTTGACTTCGCATTCCAGGATGTCTGGTTCTAGGTGAGTGATCACACCACCATGATTATCTGGGTCGTGAAGATCTTTTTTTGTACAGTTCTTCTGTGTATTCTTGCCACATCTTCTTAATATCTTCTGTTTCTGTTAGGTCCATACCACTTCTGTCCTTTATTGAGCCCATCTTTGCATGAAGTGTTCTCTTTGTATTTCTAATGTTTTTGAAGAGATCTCTAGTCTTTCCCATTCTTTTGTTTTCCTCTATTTCTTTGCTCTGATCACTGAGGAAGTCTTTCTTATCTCTCCTTGCTATTTTTTGGAACTCTGCATTCAAACGGATATGTCTTTCCTTTTCTCCTTTGCATTTGGAATCTCTTTTTTTCACAGCTATTTGTAAGGCCTCCTCAGGCAGCCATTTTGCTTTTTCATCATCTTAACAACCCAAATGAATGTCTTTATCTTTATACACGATCCTAAATTGGATGTTCCTTGAATACAAGCATTTTTCACTGGGATTTGTGGATGGGCTACATGAGGGTTACAAAGTCTCTGAAATTATAGAATTTGTAGTAGGTAAATATGTTTATTTTCTCCAGGAGAAGTGGCACCACAGACTTCAGTGGACATGAGTTTGAGCAAACTTAGGGAGGTAGTGAAGGGCAGGGAAGCCTTCACTTCTGCAGTTCATGGGATCCCAAAGAGTTGGACATGATTTAGCGACTGAACAATGAACAACAAAGAGGGAATGATAAACAGAATTTTGTGCTTGGAGGGGATAGTTGTAAATGTTTTTTTCTAGTTTAATTGATATTTAAGTGACATATTGCACTGTAAGTTTAAGGTGTATAGCATAATGACTTGCATATGCTGTGTAATGATCAACACAACAAATCTAGTGAACCTCTATCATCTCACATAGATTAGAAAAAGAAAAAAGAATTTTTTTTCACCTGATGAGAAATTAAAGGATCTGCTCTCTTAGCAACTTTCCTGTGTCTTAACAGCAGTATTAACTATAGTTATCAGGTTGTACATTACAACCTCAGCACTTATATATCTTATAACAGAACGTTTATAATGTTTGACCACCCTCATCTAATTCTCTAGTCTGGCACCCCCTTCTGTTGATAACAACAAATGTGATATCTTTTTCTAGAAGGGTTTAAAATTTTTTTTCTAATTTTTTGATTCCAAATATAAGTGAGAAGGTAAAGTATTTTTTTATTTGTCTTATTTATTTCACTTTAACATACCTCTCTCAAGGTCCATCCATGTTGTCAAAAATGTCAGCATTTCCTTTTGTATAGATGAGCAATATTCCATAGTATATTTAATGTTATATTTGAAAATAGAAAAGGGTTATATATTTATAATAAGATGATGGACAAATTGGAAAACTGTGTAGAGTGCATTTTTTAAGGCAAAGATATCACACAAAAAAATTACACACCAGTATCACTGATGCAAATAGATGAAAAAATCCTCAACAAAATACTAGCCCCCAAGCCAACTCCAAGAATACATTGAAAGGATCATGCACAGTGAGATTTATCCAAAGTATGCAAGAATTGTTCAGTTCTCCAAATCAATCAGCATGATATACCACATTAAGAAATTGAACAATAAAAATCATATGAACAGCTCAATAAATGCAGGAAAAATTTTTGATAAAATTCAACAATCATGATAAAAAATCTTCAGAAAGTGGACATAGAGGGAACAAACCTCAGCATAATAGAAGCCATATGTGGAGAACCCACAGTTCACATCATAATCACATACAGATGGAAAGATATACTGTGTTCATAGTCTGGAAGAATCAATAATGTTGATTCTACTCAAGACAGTCTATAGGTTCAATACAATCCCTATCAAGTTACCAATGACTTTTTTCCACAAAAGTGAAGCAACGTTTTTAAGATTTCTATGAAAATAGAAAAGCCCTTGAGTAGCCAGAACAATCTTGACAAGAAGAATGGAGCTGGAGGAATCATATTCCCTGACTTTAGACTGTACTACAAAACTATAGTCATCAAAATGGTATGATACTGACACAAAAATAGTCATATGGCTCAGTGGAGCAGGATGGAAAGCTTATGGTAAATTAGTCTACAAAATGGAAGCAAGTATACACAATGGAAGAAAGACAGTCTCTTCAGTAAGTGGTGCTGGGAAAACTAGACAGCTACATGTAAAAGAATGAAATAGAATATTCTCTAACACTATAAACTGTTTTTGTTTTATTTTATAAACAAAAAAGCTCAAAATGGATTAAAGACTTAAATATTGAAAAGACTGGATACTGTAAACTCCTGGAGAAAACATAGGTAGAATACTATTTGACATAAATCCCAGCAATACTTTTTGTATCTGTCTCCTAGAGTAATAGAAATAAAAGCAAAAATAAGCAAATGGGACCTAATTAAACGTGAGCTTTTTCACAGTGAAGGAAACCATAAACAAAATGAAAAGACAATATCTCGACTGGTAGAAAATATTTGCAAATGGTGTTACTAATAAGGGATTTAATTTCAAGATATACAAACAACTTGTACAGCTCAATTAAAAAAAAAAAACAAAAAACCTAGTCAGAAAATGGGCAGTAGCCCTAAAAAGACATTTTTCCAAAGAAGACATTCAAATAATCAAGCACATTAAAAGGTGTTCAGTACCACTAATTATTAGAGAAGCAAGTCAAAACTACAATGAGGTATCATCTCAGACCAGTCAGAATGGCCATCAATAAAAAGTTTACAAATAATAAATGCTAGAGGGGGTGTGGATAAAAAGAACTCTTGGGAATGCAAATTGTCACTATGGAGAATGTATACATGCGTGCATGCTGAGTGGCTTCACTCATGTCTGACTCTTTGTGACCCTGTGGAGTGTAGCCTGCCAGGTTCCTCTGTCCATGGGATTCTCCAGGAAAGAATATTGCAGTGGGTTGCCGTGCCCTTCTCCAGGGGATCTTCTCTACACGAGGATCGAACCCTCGTCTCTTCTATCTCCTGAGTTGACAGGCGGGTTCTTCATCACCAGCACCACCTGGTAAGCCCATACACGCTGTGCTGTGTGTAGTCACAGTCATGTCCAACTCTTCGTGACCCCATGGACTGTAGCTTACCAGGGTCCTCTCCCCATGGGGATTCTCTAGGCAAGAATACTGGAGTGGGTTGCATGCCCTCCTCCAGGGGATCTTCCCAACCCAGGCATAGAACCCAGGTCTCCTGCATTACAGGCTGATTCTTTACCATCTGAGCCAGCAGGGAAGCCCAAGAATACTGGAGTGGGTAGCCTATCCCTTCTTCACTGGAGCTTCCCAACTCAGGAATCGAACCGAGGTCTCCTGCATTGCAGGTAGATTGTTTACCAGCTGAGCTACCTGGGAAGCCCCATATACACACTAGTAGGTATAAAATAGAAAAACAGTAAGGACCAGGAAACTCTACTCAATATCTTGTAATAACCTATAATGGAAAATGGTCTGAAAAATATATAAAATATATAAAAATATAACTGAATCACTTTGCTGTACACTTAAGAGTAACATAACATTGTGTATTAACTATACTTCAATAAAAAATATGTAACACAAGAGAAATCTGTGAAAAATTAAGGGAAGAAATTTGAGAGGTTATAAGAGAACCTGGATAGTTTACTGATATCTTTTCTTTGGACTAGGTGGTTAACATTGTCAAATGCTATAAAGTCTTCTCATTGAAGTGTGTTCCTAGAACAAGCAGCTTTAGATTCACCTAGGGATTTTATCAGATTCTGCATTTTTAAAGAAATTGCAGAGTGACATTTATGCACCTTTCTGTGTATTAGCATTACTTGGGGAACCTTTAGAAGTCCCATGGTGCAGGCTGTATATAACTTCCAGACCAAATCAGAATCTCTAGGTTTGAAACTCAACAATCAGTATGTTTGAAGTTCCCTGGATGGTCATCTTTTCAGCCAATGTTGAGATCTAGTGCTATCGAGACATAGAAGGGGATGAAAACTGAACTAGACAGTTAAGAGCAAAAAGAACTGGGGATGATTTCATAGGCTGGATTCTAGTCTTTGTTCTGTTATTGAGAGATAATTCATTTATCCCTTGTGAAATCAGTTGTCTCCTATCTTTTAAAATTATATTCAGCAAGTATTTATTAAGGGCATACTTTGTGCCAGACAGCATTAAGTGGAGTTAGATTAATGATCTCGATATCCCTTTCAATTCCTAAATTATATTATTTCACTATCTACAAGCTTATAAATTAGGAAATAATGAGTAATATAATATGTCGATGGTGATCATCTGTAAAGGATCGGTGTGTGAATGGGTGGTAAAAAGATTGCTTGTTAAAACTCTTCAAGGAATTGAGTATGCAGTAGTGGCCAGAAACAACTCTTGTATCAAAAATGTAAAAGCAATCAAAGTTGGTTTGTAGAACTAACACTGAATAAACTGATAAATTGATTAGAGTATAAATCTAGGAGAGTTTGAGAAAAGATAAAAATAGAAACAAGTAGATAACAGACTTGTAGACTTTTTCTTTTTTTCATTTTTACCACCAGAGAGGTGAGGAGAAATGGATCATCTCAAACATTAATGAACACAGGAATCACTTGAGAGACTTTGATAAAATGAAGATTCTGGGGTAGTAAGTCTACCCTAGTAAACCTCTGGGGTGGGACCTAAAATATTATGCTTTTCAAATAAACTTCCAGGTGATGAAATGGTGCTGGTATGGGGACCACACTTTTAACAGCAGTGAGGACCTGGAACTCAGTTGCATCATACAAATAGAGCAAGGGTCTTTTTAAAGCTAACTTCTAATGTTTCTTTCTGAGATGCCTTAGTAAATGCTCTTCATCAAGATAGTCAGTCAGTCAGTTCAGTCTCTCAGTCCTGTCCGACTCTTTGTGATCCCATGGACTGCAGCATGCCAGGCTTCCCTGTCCATCACCCCAACTCCTGGAGCTTGCTCAAACTCATGTGCATCAAGTCCATGATGCCATCCAACCATCTCATCCTCTGTCGTCCCCTTCCCCTCCTGCCTTAAAGACACCACTTTTAAAAAATCCACGTTAAAATGCTCTAGTACAGAGCAGCAAGGTGTCAAAATCATATGAGGGGGAGACTTTTTATGAATGTAAAGTTATTTCAGAAAGAACTTGGTTCACCTTTAAAAGAATTTTAGAACATATGAGATTAGGGAGCTTCCAAGGTACTTGAAGGGCTTACCTGGTGACTCAGATGGTAAAGAATCTGCCTGCAATGCAGGAGACCTGAGTTTGATCCCTAGGTCGGGAAGATCCCCTGGAGGAGGAAATGGCAACCCACTCCAGTATTCTTGCCTGGAGAATCCCATGGACAGAAGAGCCTGGTGGGCTACAGTCCATGGGGTTGCAAAGAGTGGGACATGACTGAATGACTAACACTTTCACTTTTCCACTTTCAGGGTACTTAAAATGCTTCCCAGGTGACACTGTGGTAAAAAATCTGCCCACCAATACAAGAGACACAGGAGATATGGGTTCAATCCCCGGATCAGGAAGATTGACCTATCCCCCGCTAGAGTAGGATATGGCAACCCACCCCAGTATTTTTGCCTGGGAAATTCCACGGACAGAGTATATTTGTGGGTACAGTCCATGGGGTCACAAGGAGTCAGACTCGAATGAGCACTGAGTGCACATATGCTTCCCATACCTAAAGGCTGTTTTATTTCCACCTGCCTTTGGTCATAGTCGGTGTAAATATCCACATACTAAATGAATGCATTTCCCCACCTATTTTTGTGACATTAATACTGTAGAGAAGAGAGCCTTACAGAGAACAGGTTTATTGAGCCAACACCAGATACTAATCAGGAAATGACATTCACTTCATATGGAGATATAGTCCATAGTGAAATGACAAGGAGGAATATTACAGACAGCACTAAAAGAAATAAAATAAGAACATTAAATTTGGGAGCAAACCATGGAAAAGAGAAAAAAGAACCATTTTTATCTGTTTTAAGGATGAAAAAGCAAGTGAAAGGGGAAAGTGTATCATTGCACTCCACATTAGGAAAATAAAAGGAATATCTGTCAAGATATGGAAAAAGAAGGAGAGAATTATCAGGGAAAAATAATCATAAGATATTATTAAAGAACTTTATTGAGATTCTGTTTGCTACTAGACAAATACATTTCTGGAGGAATAGATGCATGACATTGATACTTTATTTGTGCTTTGCAGCCCATGGAATGGAGAACAAGGTAAATATGTATAGGAAGGAAACAGTGACCGTTGTGGAAAGTCTCTTAGAATCTAATTGTGGAAAGGAATAATGATTGCATAGAAGTGGCTGACCATTCATTTTAGGGGAAACACAGGTGGCTAGAAATGAGCCAGTGAGTTGAGTGAATTAGAAAACACTTTAGTTTGAAGTTTCTGATGGATGCAAAGGGGGAATGTGTTACTTTGTGAAGTATGAGAGTGAAAATATGTGTGAAGCCTTGGGATAGGAATATGGTATGAGATGTCAAGTTACCAAGGGGCTTCCCAGGTGGCGCTAGTGATAAAGAATCCACCTGCCAGTGCAGGAGACATAAGAGATGTGAGTTTGATGTTTGGGCTGGGAAAATCCCATGGAGTAGGAGATGGCAACTTGCTGCAGTACTGTTGCCTGGAAAATCCCATGGACAGAGGAACCTGGCAGACTGTGGTCCGTGGGGCTGTAAAGAGTCGGATATGACTCTCTTGTTCTTTGTAGCGGTAAAGATGATGGCAGTGATTTTGATGATAGGGGTTGCATGTAGACATAATAATAGTGCTTATTATTGAAAGGTACTTTGTTTATGGCTATTGTAAAACAAAAAGATAAAATGAATGTTTGATTATGATTTCCTATCCAAAATATTAGCTCTATCAGGGCAGTGGTATCTCATTTCCCCCCTAGTATATTCCTGATACATATTTGGTACTCAACATGTATCTGCTGGATACATGAACAAACACATTCTTAAATTTAAGATTTATTTGCTAATCAGCTAGCTGCTACTGTAGAGCTATGACTCTGCTAAGAGAAAATGTTGTTTTATGGATGCTTATAGTTTCAAGTGCAACATACTGAGTCCATCCTAAAGGAAATCAATCTTGAATATTCTTTGGAAGGACTGATGCTGAAGCTGAAACTCCAATGATTTGGTCACCTGATGCGAAGAACTAACTCATTGAAAAATACCATAATGCTGGGAAAGATTGAAGGCGGTAGGAGATGGGGACGACAGAGGATGAGATGGTTGGATGGCATCACAGACTCAATGGACATGAGTTGGAGTAAGCTCTGGGAGTGGGTGATGGACAGGGAGGCCTGGCATGCTGTAGTCCATGGGGTCTCAAAGAGCTGGACATGACTGAGCGACTGAACTGAAATGAACTGACATACTGATAGACAATAGTAGGTAACACTAACTGAACATACACTATGAACCAAATAGTGTACATATTTTTTATCCACATTATAAGTCTTGGAAATAACATAACACAGGGGATCTAATCTTCTGTGTGAAGTATTTCCTACTACTAAAGCCTAAACCATGGATATTTGGTGAACTTATTGGGCAGACGTTACCGAAGATAACGTATAAGAAGGATTAAGGATTCTCTTGGGAGAGAATTTCTCCCAGAATAAGATTGTAGGCCAACATAGGTTCATCCAAAGCCATTAGTTATTGAATGGAAGTTTCTGATCTGGTAGGTGGAACCTTGACCTGGCCCCAGATCACCTGCATAGATCCATGTGTATCATTTTGGGAGAGAGAAAGGCTGCTGCAGTAAATGGTATAGTACTCAGAAAAATGAGTCATGTGATGAGGAGATTAAAGTCCCTCAGCTCTTTGGATGTAGACCACCAAAATGAGTCGTTATTGAGAGGGCTCAGGGGGATTAGGAAAAGTTGAGCTTAGCGCATTATCTGAAAGTCTGATGTATCAGATTGACCCATGGACCAGCAGTTTCAGTATCATCTCAGAACATAAGATAAATAGAACCTCACGCCCTACTCCAGGTCGACTGATTCAGAAAATTCATTTTAACAAGCTCTCCACCTTAAAGGTAGGAATGTCTGGACAAGCAGTTAATTGAAGTGAAATCTAATAGAATGATGATGATGTCAGGGAGAACAGACTTGCCCATAAGTAGATGTTAGATTTATTGTTATGATTCTCTGTTTATTTGGTATATGGATAAAGATGCTATGTGTGCAGATGAGGGAGACTAAATAAAATCTTGGTTTGTTGTTGTTGTTCAGTCACCAAGTCCTGTCCAACTCTTTGCGACCACATGGACTGCAGCACTGCAGGCCTCCCTGTCCCTTCACCATCTCCCAGAGTTTGCCCAAGTTCATGTCCATTGCATTGGTAGTGCCATCCAACCACCTTATCCTCTGTCACCCTCTTTTCCTTCTGCATTCAATCTCTCCCAGCATCAGGGTCTTTTCCAATGAGTTGGCTCTTCGCATCAGGTGCCCAGAGTATTGGAGCTTCAGTTTCAGCAGCAGTCCTTCCAATGAGTATTTAGGTAGATTTTCTTTAAGATTGACTGGTTAGATCTCCTTGGTGTACAAGGGCCTCTCAAGAGTCTTCTTCAGCACCACAGTTCAAAAATATCAATTCTTTGGCATGCTGCCTTCTTTATGGGCCAGTTCTCACAACCATATGTGACTACTGGAAAGACCAAAGCCTTGACTATACAGACCTTTGTTGGCAAGGTGATGTCTTTGCTTTTCAACACACTGTCTAGGTTTGTCATAGCTTTCCCACCAAGAAGCAATCATCTTCTAGTTTCATGGCTGCAGTCACCATCCCCAGTGATTTTAGAGCCCAAGAACTGGAAATCTGTCACTGCTTCCATCTTTTTTTCCTTCTCTTTGTCATGAAGTGATGGGACCAGATGCCATGATCTTAGTTTTTCTTTTTTTTTAATATTTAGTTTTAAGCCAGCTTTTCCAATCTCTTCCTTCACCTTCATCAAGAGGTTCTTTAGTTCCCTCTTCGCTTTCTGCCATTAAAATGGTATCATCCACATATCTGGGGCTTCCCTTGTGGCTCAGCTGGTAAAGAATCCACCTGCAATGTGGGAGACCTGGGTTGGGAAGATCCCCTGGAGAAGGAAAAGGCTACCTACTCCAGTATTCTGGCCTGGAAAGTACATGAACTATACAGTCCGTGGGGTTGCAAGGAGTCGGACACAACTGAGCAACTTTCACTTCACTTCACTTCACTTCATCCATATATCTGAGGTTGTTGATATTTCTCCTGGCAATCCAACTTGTCACTCATCCAGCCTGGTATTTCTCATGATGTAATGTGCTCTTAAGTTAAATAAGGATGACAGGAAACAGCCTTGTTGTACTCCTTTCTAAATCCTGAACCAGTCAGTTCTTTCATACAGGGTTCTAACTTTTGCTTCTTGACCTGCATACAGGTTTCTCAGGAGACAGGTAAGATGGTCTGGTTCCCAACTCTTTAAAAGAGTTTTTCACGGGTTGTTATGATCCACACAGTCAAAGGCTTTAGCATAATCATGAAACAGAGGTAAATATTTTTCTGGAATTCCCTTGCTTTCTCTATGATCCACGGAATGTTGGCAATATGATCTCTGGTTCCTCTGCCTTTTCTAAAGCCAACTTGGACATCTGGAAGTTCTCAGTTCATATAATGCTGAAGGCTAGCATGCAGAATTGTGAGCATAACCTTACGCAATTATACGGTGGTTTGAACATTCTTAAGTACTGACCTTCTTGGGAATCAGGATGTGGCTTGACCTTTTCCAGTCTTGTGGCCACTGCTGAGTTTTCCAAATTTGCTGACATACTGAGTGCAGCACTTTGATAGCATCTTCCTTTAGGATTTTAAATAGCTCTGCTAGACTTCCGTCGCCCCCACTAGCTTTATTGACAGCAGTGCTTCCTAAGGGCCACTTGATTTCACAGTCCAGAATGTCTGGCTCTGGGTGAGTGACCACACCATCTTGGTAATTATCATTAACATGGCTCCATCTTTGTAAAGAGAAGTCAGTGAAGCCTAAGAAAACATCAAGGTTTTGTCTGTTTTACAAATGAAGACACCACAGCTCAGAGTAGTTAAGTAACAAGTAATTTGCTAAAGGTGACACAGGGTGTCTATGTTATTTCTTTCTATTTTCAGTATTTTATTTTTTAATTTATTTAATTTATTTTTGGCCATGTTGGGTCTTCATTGCTGCTAGAGGGCTTTCTCTAGTTGTGGAGAGCAGGGATTCCTCTCTGGTTGCAGTGCTCAGCCTTCTTGCTGCGGTGGCTTTTCTTGTTGTGGAGCTCAGGCTTAGTTGCCCCACGGCATGTTAGATCTTCGTGGACCAGAGATTGAATCCATGCCCCCTGCATTGTCAGGTAGACTGCTAACCACTGGATCGCTAGGGAATTCCATCATTGTTTTAATAGAAGTGACCTGGCTCTCAGGAAGCACATCCATACCACCTTCTTGCTCATAAGGAGCCAGGAGAGACAGTATGGCCTTTTCATAATGAGTATTTGGGCAAGATAACTGTTCAGATTAGGAAATGCCGAAGTTCTACTGAAAAAAAAAAAAAAAGTGAAAAAAAAAATGGAGAAGGAAAATAGTAAAAGTTTGGTGGGAAAAAGGACTCATTTGATTTGAAAGATCACAAAATAGACTGATTCAGATGGTAGCTGCATAGTAGGAGTTCTGAGCACAGTAGGAGTTCTGGCAGAGGAGTTCTGCCGGGCTGCAAGGAGGGCAGGGTGGTGGAGTGGCTTACAAGGATGGCTGCAGAGGGAAGAGAGCAGTGCTGTCAGGAGAACGATTAAACGGCAGCGCAGACATCTCTTATGCCGTCCACACTTCTAAATTAAGTCAGCATAAAAACTGGCACAACGTATATATACTTACTAGAATTCTGCCTATAAATAGGCCAGCTGCTATTCAAGGGCTCAGTGTGTTTTATAAGCATAATCACATTAATTTGCGCAGTACTCCCTGGAGGCAAGTGAATATGCAATATCATTGGGTTGGCCTAAAAGTTCATTCATGTTTTTCATTTATTCGGGTAACATTTTACAAAAAACCCTTCATATTTTGGCCAGCCCCATACTTAAATGTATACATTTCCTATGTCTCAATTGAGAGGGAGAAAGAACTTGATGAAATAGCTCCCTTCTTCCAAGTTGAAATAATTTATTATTGTAGACACTAAGCCAGCTATCTTTTCAAACCATGATAATCTTGTACCTTTGTCAAATTCCAGTGTCTGATTTAATTATTAGAAGATCCTTTTTACATCGCCTGGTTAAGACTTAAGAAAGAAATTAAAATCCAGACTTAAAAATTAGATATATTTTAAGACTCCATTGTAGCAACCAAGGCTGATGATGATGTCAGCATTTATCTATAAATGAAACACAGTTGTTCAATTAGTTTTCATTAAACAATTTAATTGTTTTAATTGCTTGAGTTATTTCTTCCAATCTATTTAATGTATGTGATGGGTAGTAATATTTGATGATGTGTTCTGATTTATATACCATCTGATTAAATGGTGATGAGAAATTTTATATTATTAATGGTTGCCTCAGAATGGCTCCTTTTTAGAAGAAAACTTTGCTCCAAACTAGTACTGGGCGTTTTTACTTTTGCTCCTGAGCAATCATATAATCCTTCAGGCCCATGATAGAAAATATTTTTGTCTGCTTTTAAAATTTGCATTAATTATTGCAATCTATTTTACCAGTTTCCTTTTTCACTCTATTTCTTCCATTAAACTGAATGGCCTTCAGAGCAGTGACAATAAGACAGTGTTCTTTTCCAGCTAAAATGTTTTCTTGTTTAAAAAGGGCAGCAGCACACAACAGTTTTTGTTTCTTGTCATCTTTCCTTTGGGAGAATGACTATTTATAAATACTTGTCTAGAATATTGTGCATATTTCTCAGAGTAAATGCCCCGGATTTCATGATCATTTCATGGTAAAGGTCTTTGGAAATCAGTACACTTTCTCCTCCAAAGATGCTGCTGCCATGTGATATAGTAGATGTCATAGTGCTTTATCAGCATTATTATGACTACTTAAAATTTTTTCACATCCTGATTGTATAAAGGTTTTTTTCTTTAGCAGATTTTGACCTTCATGTATTTTGGTCTCTTAATTAAAATTGGAGGTGCATATCCTATAGCTTGCAACAGATACTGCAAACTGTCTACGTCTCTCTTTTGACTTTTCAAAAAGTGTAATTCTTGTTATTTAGTCACTAAGTTGTGTCCAACTCTTTGCGACTCCATGAACTGTAGCACACCAGGCTCCTCTGTCCTACATTATCTCCCAGAGTTTGCTCGAATTCATGTTCATTGAATTGATGATGCTATCTAGCCATCTCATGCTCTGGCATCCCTTCTCCTTTTGCCTTCAATTTTTCTCAGCATCAGGGTCTTTTCTAATGAGTTGGCTCTTCGCTTCAGGTGGCCAAAGTATTGAGCTTCAGCTTCAGCAACAGTCATTCCAATGAATATTCAAAGTTGATTTCCTTTAGGATGGGCTGGTTTGATCACCATGCAGTCTAAGGGATTCTCAAGAGTCTTCTTGAACACCATAGTTCAAAAGCATCAATTCTTTGGCACTCAGCTTTCTTTATAGTCCAACTCTTACATCCATACATGACTACTGGAAAAACCATAGCTTTGACTAGATGGACCTTTGTTGTCAAAGTAATGTCTCTGCTTTTTAATATGCTGTCAAGGTTGGTCATAACTTTTCTTCCAAGGATCAAGCGTCTTTTAATTTCATGGCTGCAGTCACCATTTGCAGTGATTTTGGTGCCCAAGAAAATAAAGTCTGTCACTGTTTCCACTGTTTCCCCATCTATTTGCCTTTAAGCGATGGGACCAGATGCCATGATCTTAGTTTTCTGAATGTTGAGTTTTAAGCCAACTTTTTCCCTCTCCTCTTTCACTTTTATCGAGAAACTCTTAAGTTCTTCTTCACTTTCTGCCATAGAGCTTTCTCCTCTTTTCAATTCCCAGTCTTCTTTCCAAAGCAGGAGAAAAGGGATACACCTGATTGGCGATTGTATCTTCCTCTTACCTACTTATATACAGATGATTGATACTGTTCCATTCTCTGGGGAACACAGAGTGCACATCTTTTCAATATTTTAATATAGGAGAACTGCTGCATTTTAAGATTTGAATCTCCTGGGGAAAAACTTGTACTTTTCTTCCCCTTCCTATGTTTGCCCTATGCTTATAGTTAGCCTAAGTGTTGATGCCAGCATTACCTTATCTTCAGGGTAATAAGGGATTGGGTATCATTTGTCTGTTTGGGAAGTTAAGTATTTCCAAATTTGACTCTCCTAGATACTACCCTTAATATTTAATTCCTTTTTTCCCTAGAACTAGATGAAGCCTCTAATTATGCTTGGAGTTAAGAGTAATTTAAATCATTTTTAAAGATCTTTATTGTTTCTCCAGCAAATGAGGTGACCCTTCCCATTAATCTGATCTCTGTTTACTCTATTAATAGAATTTATTTAGCAACCATTTATATACATCTACAGTGGTCATGAAGGTCTGGCAATAGATGAATCACGTGGGTGTGGTAAATTGGAACATTGGACATGTTTAGACACAAGACTGTCTGATACATATGTGGTCCCCAGAGTACAGAGCTCTGAAGTATATTCACATTCAGAAGTGGTAATTTAGGAGGCATTTTAGCATCAAGTTGGACCACAAGGAGATGCATTTCTGGTTGAAATTGTAATCAGTATATTTGATCTTCAGATCTAGATTATTGTCACTTGATCTGGAAGAGGCTCTCTTCTCACCATAATGCTATCATTTAAGAGCTTCCTCTTCATGGAGAGTAATTTCATTTATTTTCAACCTTTCTAATTCAGTCACATATAAGGTTTAGCACTCCTTTTCATACTAAGAGATTATTCCTAGAAGCCAGGCTCTAAATGTTTTAAACAGTCATGTTGATAATCTGAGTAAATCTGAGATAGTTTTTGTGCTCCTTAAACTAGTCTTTAAAACTACTTACTAGTTCATGATGAGAAACAGTTTCCTATCTGCTGGATATCATGGTACATTAAACCATGAAAACACTGATCTTTGATCTGTCATGAAGTCAGTCTTACTTTAGAGATCATAGTAGATCAATAGGTAGTATATAGATGTTTATAATAGGAGATTATTAGAAGAATTGGTTCACATGGTTATGGAAGCAAAGACGTCCCACAATCCACTGTCTGCAAGGTGGAGAACCAGGGAAGCTGCTGGTGTAATTCAGTCTGAGTCTGAAAGTCTGAGAATCGGCTGGTGGTGTAATTTCAGGACTGAGTCTAAAAGGCCAAGAACTAGGGACACCAATGTCTGAGGGCAGAAGGTGGGAGTCTCAGTTCAAGCAGAGAGATTTCATTAGCCCTCCTTCCACATTTTTGTTATTTCGGAGTTTGAAACAGACTAAATGATGTCTGCTTACATTGGGGAAGACTATCTACTCAGTTCAACAGTTCCAAAGCTAATTTCTTCTGGAAACAGCCTTACAGATATACCCAGGAATAATGTTTTACCAGCTCTCTTGGCATCCCTTTGCACAGTCAAGTTAACACATAAAATTAGCCATCACAGGTCCACTCCTTGTCAACTCAGCACCTGTATGCATCTCCTCAAACCATGCTTAATCTCCAAACAAAAACAAGAGCATAATTTCACCTAGTATGCTATAATTACATACAACTGAAAACACTCATCCCTGCCCTCAGATGAGGATAGAAAATTCTTCAATGATGTTTATCCTGTGATTTGAATTCTAGGATGTAAAATTAATGATACTTAAATACTGATATAAAGTCAATACAATTTATGTTACATGGGAAGGGAATAATAGGAGAAAGAAAACAAAAGTTGTTTGCTTAATTATGTATTACTATATATACACACAAACATTTATAACAAAATAAAGAGGGAGTACTCATGATAATCCCCCTTTTATAACTGTCACATGGTTATAAGCTGGTTTTAGTAACCACTTTCTTCTGTTACCCATTCTATATTCCTTTTGCCTTCAGCAAGCACTTCAGATGGTTGTGGTTAATTACCTAGTGGGGTGATTCATTCATTAAGGCTCTGGGACATTAGTAGAATTGGATTGTAGTTTTCCATTGACCTTAATCACAGGTCATGATAATAGTAAGAAACATCCTGAAGGATCTCTTGCACTTCAGACATGCTCTTTCTTATCTCCATTGTGGAGTAGTAGTTCAGTTTCACCTCGATATTCATGATCATTCACCCAGGCAACACTGTACCTCCTGTCTTTGATTGACTCAGAGGCATGAGGAGCCAAAAATAACCAGTTTTAACTTCCAGTTGAGTAGAATCATTGCTCTGTCTCCTGGTGGAAGCATTTTTCTCTCTGGAACTAGGATCTCTAGGTTAATAGAGCATGAAGTCTTGGGAACAGGAATCAAAACGTTTTCTAGTGGGCCACTAGAGGTAATAGTCAGTGGTGCCACTTCTGTTTCTTCCCTGTGATTCCTGGACCTGTGAATTCTTGCTATGGGAGAAGCAGTGCCATATATTGGACACGTGATTTGAAGCATATATATTATTTGCAGTCTCCTGGAGAAATTTGCCCCAGTATTGCCACCTCCTAGCTGCTGCTATGTATCATGGGACCAGTCTTATTTTCAAGGTTGAATTGTTTCCTAAAATTCCTGTTATGCAAGTATTACTGGGGGAAGTCACTTAACTTTTTAATTTTTTGTTGGACATTTTTGGGGATTTTTTTTAATAGGATTTAATGCTCACGGTAACAATGTGAATGAAGCAGAGACTGAGTGTGGGGAGGCTCTCAAATGTCTATGTCTGGTTTGCTTATTATTCCAACCTAGTTAATGCCATTATTTACCCTGAAAACCTCTACCCTGAGAATATAACCTCCTATATTCTGTATTCAAGGAGATCACACCTCTACAGGAAGTGCAGAAAGGATAGTACATTTGAAAAATAAGTCTGTGGGCCAACAGTGGCCAAAACAGACCTTTCCAAATAACTATTGTATTGTATTTCTTTGGATTTAAGTGAAGAATGCTCTCATATTCTTTATGTATGGAGGCTATCTTTAGATGTCACCAGCCATAGCTGTATTTTGGGGGGTTATTTATAATATCCAGAGTACCCATGTAAATTTCCCTCCTTTCATCCCCACTGTCTCTTCTCAGTACTTTACATCTGGTGCCATATCACTGGACCTGACCTCCACTGAGAATTCCACTTCCGTTTTCTAGACTTATTGTTATACTTGATACTATTCTCTTTATGCTTGTGTCCAAAATATAATATCACACATTTTACCAGTTTCTAGGGGTGTTTCTTATTCTTTGTACTTTTTTAAAAAGGAATTTATTATTAATTTGTAAGCTTGTTTCCAAGGCTTGCAAGTAGCTCTTCTATTGTCCATATTTAAGACAAGGTTCCTTTTTAACAGACTCACTTCCTTGGCTGATTGACACATCTAGTATCCACCATGAAGTACGAAGGAACTTGCCCCTTTTTTATTAGTTCCTTGGTTATGTACACTTCAGGGAATAAATGTTCTTCTAAAAATATTTTAAGAGAGGAAATACAGAAGATACCTATTATGTTAGCTGGAATATATGATACATCTCTAGAGAAGTAAGCTGATTGCAAGTAATTAGGTTTCTGGCTTCTGTCTGCTCATGATTCAAATGCTCTTAAAGAATGAAGGCTAAATATGAGATTTATATTGTTGAAGTGATGTATGCTGGGCATTCAGCTGCATATATTATCCATTAATTATAAGGATAAGTTATTATGGGGCTTGACTAGTTCACTTGTTTCTAGAAGCATTTAAAGTGCTGAACTATCATTTTTCAAAAGGAGAAAGTGACAGTTTTTCTTATAAATTAATATAATTGCAAATGAGTCTCAAAACTGTTTGGCTAAAATGTAAGGTGAAAGTGAAAGTCGCTCAGTCGTGTCTGAATCTTTGAGACCCATGGACTATACAGTCTGTGGAATTCTCCTGGCCAGAATACTGGAGTAGGTAGCCTATCCCTTCTCCAGGTGATCTTCCTGACCCAGGAATCGAACAGGGGTCTCCTGCATTGCAGGCAGATTCTTTACCAGCTGAGCTATCAGGGAAGCCTGTTTAAAATGTAAATAAGTAAATAAAAACCCAAGCCAAAACAGCATAACACACTACTCAAAGCAGCAGCTGTGGCCTCATTTGCTTTCTTGGAAACTGCAAAGAGACTAATTTCATCATAGTTGCAAGTTCTCAAAATGTTTTGTTCTAGATTGTGAAAATTTTTGAGATGACTGAAGTAATTTTTCATTATTTAGGAATAAAACTAATATATTTTGAAGTTAATATCCTGATATAAAAATAATACCTTATTTTGTATCATAAAATGCTTTTGGTAATCATTCTGAAATATCCATTAGTATTTTGTTTATTACTCCTACCTTATATTCATACATACACACACAACAGTGATAGTATTATATAAGCCATTGTATTGATGCTTTTTCAAGTGGGGTAATATTTCCTTTTTCCCTGTTTCTTTTTTGCTGAGCTCTACTTGATCTACATCAGACTCTATCCCTACCCCAGGTAATCTGTGACGATATACTTATAATTTCATATATTTCACCATGTTCATTTATCATATATACATATGCCATTTACGTATTTAGAGTAGATGATCTTTGTGTAGTCCATGCATGTATTTTTTTCTGTATTCTACAAGTGTATCTTGTAGAATATCTATCAAGCTATCTCTCAAGCATACCCAAGCTCCGTACTTATACATATGTATTATCACTGTTAGCCTTTATAAACCTGGTTCATTGTATACATGTTCATTATTTAAGCAAACCTTCCTTGTAGGACCCCTCCATGTCAGTTACTTTACTTCCAATTTATTTCTTTTAATTCCTCCCATAATAGACTTGATATTATTTATTCATCCATATACTTGTTGATATCACTTACTGATATTACATTTTTCTGTTGATATTTTGTCACTGCTAGCATACTATAACAAAGATCATGTATTTTATCTGTAAATCCTTAGGTTCTTTTTGTTTTTCTTGAATTAGAATAGATTCCCAGGAGAGGGCTTTTTGGATCAAAGAGTTTGTTAATAGTATCCATTTAGTTTCTAAAAAGGCTATCAAAACTTACAATCCTCTAGCAATATGCAAGTGTGCCTTCATAGTCAGGCCATCTGTTGTTGTTATCTATTGTTTAAATTTCTGTCAGTCTGATAGAAATTATCTAATACTTCATTGTTAATTTGAGTTTGAGCATCTTTTCACAGGCTTATTGGCTGTTCATTTTTATTTTTATATGAATTATTATTGATTAGAGCTAGATTTAGCTGCGTGAAGTGAAACACTCAAAATAATAGTGCAAAGAACCAAATAGATGGTTGATTCTCTTTGTTATAAAAGAGATCTAGAGTAGACAGTGCAAGTACTGGTGGTTTTCTCCTGTGACCTGGGTTCTAGCTCCACTCTATGCTCTGCCCCTGGCATTCTGCTTGGTTTACTGTCATGGACTGGAACTTCAGCTATTGAATTCCAGACACTTGGAAGCGGGAAGAAGAGGAGTAAGTGCTTGCTCCTTCACTTTAAATAAATCTTTCTTAAATGCACATATTAATTTTTCTTAAATATATTACACTGACTCAAAGGTAGGCACTGCTGCACATAGTTAGCGTAATAGTTTGCAAAATGTAGTTCTTTATACTTTTGACTGGGTGCCTGGCTTAAAGGCAGGTTTCTTTTACTAAGGAAGAAGGCAGGAATGTACGTTAGAAAGTCACAAGCATCAGTGCCACCCATATCCTTTCCTATGTTGCTACTGGATTATCTTTCTTATTAGTTTTTAAAAATGTATTGAAGTATAATTGATTTGCAATGTTGTATTGATTTCTGCTGTATAGCAAAGTGATTCAGTTATACATATGCACATTCTTTTTCATATTCTTTTCCGTTATGGTTGCTTACAGGGTAACGAATATAGTTCCATGGGCTATACAGTAGGATCTTGTTGTTTATCCATTCTATATATATATTAGTTTGCATCCCTCCCCCACCCTGCCTTCTTTGGCAACCACAAGTCTGTTCTCTGTGCTTGTGAGTCTGTTTCTGTTTCATTGATTAAGTACATTTGTGTCATATTTTAAATTCCACATATAAGTGACATCATTAGGTATTTGTCTTTCTCTTTCTGACTTACTTAGTATGATAATCTCTAGGTCCATCCATATTGCTGCAAATGGCATTACTTCATTCTTTTTTATGGCTGAGTTGTATTCCATTGTATATACACACCATATCTTCTTTATCTATTCATCAGTCAATGAACATTTATGTTGTTTCCATGTCTAGGCTATTATGCATACTGCTGCTCTGGACATAGGGTGTGTGTATCTGATAAAACTATTAGCAAACCAAGTCTACCAATACATAAAAGATTTTTCTATTAAGGTATTTCCTTGCCACCTACATATGCAAATGTTACATAGAATTCATTTATGAAATAGTTTACTGAATAATATCTTTAATTTTCATGTGGTCAAATAGGTCCTTTTCCTCTTAAGTTTTTTGTTTTGGTTAGAGCTGCTTCTGAATCATTGAATGTACATGATTATATAAACTTTTCCTAAGACTTTAGAAATAATTGCTTTATTCTGCATATTTGAGTATATAATCCATCTCTACATATGTTTGTAAATGTTTTTCATATTTAATCTGAGGGTGTTTAAGGGTCTAAATTATATTTTTCTTTATAGATGCTAGGTATGTTACCATTATGGATTAAAATGATAAAATTCATCATCTTTTTTCTCACTGAAGTACCACCCTTGCCATTTAATTCTTTTTTCATGTGTATTGAAATACACTTCTGAACTTTCTCTTCTTGTCTGTTTCCTATTTTGTTAACATTATAGTGGTCTGTGGTCATAATTTTTAGGGCTTGGCAAATTACAGTGCATGGGTCAAATTCAGCCCTCTGCCTGTTTTTGTAAATCAGGTTTTATTTGAACATGATTATGCCCATTTATTTTTGTGTCATCAGTGATTCTCTTGTGCTGAACTAGGAGAGTTGAGTCATTGTGACAGAGATTATATTGCCTCAAAACCTAAAATAATAACTGCTTCTCTACAGAAAAATTTGCTGTTTCCTAAATAACTAATTGAGTGGCACTTCACCAAATTTATAGATCTGCACATTTGTTAACTGTTTTGAGCAATAAGATGACATATATAAATACCAGTACAAAATATACAATTAACAAATTTTCTCAACGGTGTTCTTGACATCAGAAAGATGGTCAATTAAGTAGGGAATTGGATAGTAAAACATTTCATATTAGTATTTATTTTCACTGTTAATGAAGTTGTTATTTTACAGATAAAGATTCCTAGTAGAGACCATATTGCATTATATTTAAATATTTGTTATTTTTATTATAGAAACTTTCAAATACACATTTAAAAAAATTGAAAGAACTGTATAATGAACTTCGAAGTATGTATTTCTCACTTTTAATAGTTATTACCATATGGTTAATATTATTTCATGTATCCACCTAATCTCTTTTTACAAGCTCAATTTTTTTTAAAAACAAACCCAAGCATCATATTAGTTCACCTGTAAATGTTTGAGCATGCATTGCTAAAGGTTAAGGACTTTTTGTTTTAACAAGTCCATATTACTATTATCACACCTAAAAAATACCATTAATTTCTTCATATAATATATCCGATGTTTTTCTTTTCATATTTAGTTTCTTCTAAGTAAGATTCAAAGGTGTTCCACAAATCATGTTAGTTGCTATTACCTTCCAATCTATATGAGTTCTTGTTCCCCTTTTTCCTCTTTGCAATGAATTAATCGAAGATACTAGACTGCTTTGTATTTTATAGATGCCCCACATTATGGATTTTGCTGGCTGTCACCTTTCTCACATATGTTTATGTTATCTATGTTTTCTGTAGACAGGTAGTTAGGTATAGATCTGGAAAAGATTTAAAGTTCACCCTTTTTTAGCAATATTCTTCATTGATTGTGCTATGTATTCCACTTGATTTTATCAGGAGATAAACGAAGTCTAGGTTTCTTGTTAGTATGAGGTCTCAAGTATTCTGAACTTGACACATCTGTTAAACAGCCATCAGTTCACTAAATTTTGTTGATCATTATTGAGATTGATTCTGTTTCATTAGGGCTTACAAAGCAATGACATTTTAGGTTTATCATGTTTTCATCTATTAGCTGAAAATCAAAAAAGTAAAACCTATTCTCATCAATTATTTCTGTTACACTTAGGCAAGTTCTTGCCAAGGAAAAGGAAAACAGATACTTGATTCTTTTCCTTTGTTTACCAGTTGTACCAATATTTTGTTTTCCTGGCATCCTCTAAACATAATCAGTGTGGGGTTTTTTGTTGTTGTTGTTGGATTAACTATTTTTTAAGTACCATAATACTTAAATTACCCCAAATTTGGCTAGTAAAAGCTCCTTTTGTTACTTCATAAGTCTTTTTAATTATTACACCTCAGTGGTCTTACCTGCTTATCTGTTAAACGAGGAGATCCAGACTCCTCTTGCATATTGTGGACCCAGGTTGAAATCCCCGTTGTGTTTCTGAAGACTAGAATTTGAAATAACTTCTCATTTTTCACATTGTTTCATAAATGTATTGATGAGAAAATACTTCATATACTGATGTTCTCGTTCATGAATTCCATTTCTCATGTTTAGCTTTAAGTTATTTTCAAATGTGTGAAAGAAGTGTTTTATACCTATTAAAAATCTCAATTATCTTTTTTTTTATGGTACTGACTATTGCATTGAATTTCATTTAGGAAGGCAGATGTAGTTTGCTTTTCTATGACTGTGAAGAAGTGAGTATAGCATAAAATGCATGTTTCATTTGACTGTCATTTAATGATTTAATGATTCTTCTGAAAATTACTCAAAAAATAACTATTGGAAATACATATTTAAATTTTGTTAGAGTATCTCTCTGTCAAAAGGGAAGACCAAGTAACCTGAAAGAATTCCTTAATGTAAACTACAAAATATGCTAATTAAGTGTGACGTACATGCATGTATACACACACTCAAAACTTTCAGAAAACTAATGGATATTAACTAAAGGTTAAAAGTGCAGTTAAAATAGGAATTTATAGAGGTAAGAAAGTTGTCAACTTGCTGGTTGCTCTTGGGAAAAGTTTGAAGTTCCATTTTTGGATGAGTCCATATGGTGCAGCGGACAGGAAACAAAGCCAGGAGCACATATATGATGAGGTGACTCATAGGAGATGCCAGTCTAAAACCAAGGTCCTAGAAAGTGACGTGCTTAGAGACTAAGAGAAGTAACAAAAGATGATATACAGAGAGGAACGAAAACCTCCAGAACATCAATCATTTTTCTGCTTTGAATTTATCACTGGGGACACAAGAGATTTGTAGATAAATACACAGTCTCCTGAGAGTTTAAAACCTCAAAATGTCTATCATATATAAAATAGATTTGTTAGCTGAATTTATCATACTTCTGTAAATAAACTACTAAATGCATAGAAGTGCAAAATTAATACTGTAATAGAACTGGAAAACATAAGATTCTGGAATATGAGTGCTTTATGTGTATGAGATAGGGAATGGGAAGAGCAGGGAATGAGGGTCTTATTATTGTCATTTAGGTAGTATGTAACTAGGTGCTTGTTTCTCTGTCTTTTTGGTGGCCTACATATACTTGGTCACATCCCCTCCTTGAGGATTTACATTAAATCAACTGCTTTACTGGTACAGCATCAATATATTACTAATTTGTTTACCTGCAACATAATAATTGACACATAATTTTCATACAAAAATAGTTACTTATCTTTATTTTTATAACCATATATATATTATTTTGAAATTATAACAGTTTTGGATAGCAGTTTTAGATTAAATTTCTCTCTTTGCCATAATGAACTATTGCTTTTTTATTCTAATAGAAATTTAATGTAGATTGGAAAGACTTTTGTTATTTTCTAAGATACAGAGGACAGAAGTATTTTAGATTTTTTTGGTCAAATATGCTGAATGTTTAGCATGAAGCAAAACCAAAACCAAAACCCAGTTGTGGATATGACAGGTGATAGAAGCAAGGCCCAATGCTGTAAAGAGCTATATTGCATAGGAACCTGGAATGTTAGGTCCATGAATCAAGGCAAATTGGAAGTGGTCAAATAGGAGATGGCAAGAGTGAACATTGACATTTTAGGAATCAGTGAACTAAAATGGTCTGGAATGGGTGAATTTAACTCAGATGACCATTATATCTACTACTATGGGCAAGAATCGCTTAGAAGATATGGAGTAGCCATAATAGTCAACAAAAGAGTCCAAAATGCAGTACTTGCATGCAGCCTCAAAAATGACAGAATGATCTCTGTTCGTTTCCAAGGCAAACCATTCAATATCATGGTAATCCAATTCTATGCCCTGACCAGTAACGCTGAAGAAGCTGAAGTTGACTTGTTCTATGAAGACCTACAAGACATTTTGGAACTAACACCCAAAAAAGATGTCCTTTGTACTATAGGGGATTGGAATACAAAAATAGGAAGTCAAGAAACACCTGGAGTAACAGGCAAATTTGGCCCTGAGGTACAGAATGAAGCAAAGCAAAGGCTAACAGAGTTTTGCCAAGAGAACGCACTTCATAGCAAACACCCGCTTCTGACAACACAAGAGGAGACATGGGCATCACTAGATGGTCAACACCGAAATCAGATTGATAATATTCTTTGCAGGCAAAGATGGAGAAGCTCTATACAGTTGGCAAAAACAAGACTGGGAGCTGACTTTGGCTCAGATCATGAACTCCTTGTTGCCAAATTCAGACTTAAATTGAAGAAAGTAGGGAAAACCATTAGATCATTCAGGTCTGACCTAAATCAAATCCCTTACGATTATACAGTGGAAGTGAGAAATAGATTTAAGGGACTAGATATGATAGGTAGAGTGCCTGATGAACTGTGGATGGAGGTTCGTGACATTGTACAGGAGACAGGGATCAAGACCATCCCCAAGAAATAGAAATGCAAAAAAAGCAAAATGGCTGTCTGAAGAAGCCTTAGAAATAGCTGTGAAAGGAAGAGAAGCGAAAAGCAAAGGAGAAAAGGAAAAATACCCATTTGAATGCAGAGCTCCAAAGAATAGCAAGGAGAGATAAGAAAGCCTTCCTCAGTGATCAGTGCAAAGAAATAGAGGTAAACAATAGAATGGGAAAGACCAGAGATCTATTTAGAGACACCAAGGGAACATCTCACGCAAAGATTGGCACAATAAAAGACAGAAATGGTATGGACCTAATAGAAGCAGAAGATATTAAGTAGAGGTGGCAAGAATACACAGAAGAACTGTACAAAAAAGATCTTCATGATCCGGATAATCACAATGTCACTCACCTAGAGCCAGACATCCTGGAATGTGAAGTCAAGTGGGCCTTAGGAAGCATCAGTACAAACAAAGCTAGTGGAGGTGAAGGAATTCCAGTTGAGCTATTTCAAGTCCTAAAAGATGATGGTGTGAAAGTGCTGCACTCAGTATGCCAGCAAATTTGGAAAACTCAGCAGTGGCCACATATCTGGAAGAGGTCAGTTTTCATTCCAATGCCAAAGAAAGGCAATGCCAAGGAATGCTCAAACCACCACACAATTGCACTCATCTCACACGCTAGTAAAGTAATGCTCAAAATTTTTCAAGCCAGGTTTCAGCAATATGTGAACCGTGAACTTCCAGATGTTCAAGCTGGATTTAGAAAAGGCAGAGGAACCAGAGATCAAATTGCCAACATCTGCTGGGTCATCAAAAAAGCAAGAGAGTTCCAGAAAAAACATCTATTTCTGCTTTATTGACTATGCCAAAGCCTTTGACTGTGTGGATCACAATAAACTGTGAAAAATTCTTCAAGGTATGGCAATACCATAGGACCTCATCTGCCTTTTGAGAAACCTGTATGCAGGTCAGGAGGCAACAGTTAGAACTGGACATGGAACAACAGGCTGGTTCCAAATAGAAAAAGGAATACATCAAGGCTATACATTGTCACTGTTCTTATTTATCTTATTTGCAGAGTACATCATGAGAAACACTGGTCTGGATGAAGCACAAGCTGGAATCAAGACTGCCGGGAGAAATATCAATAACCTCAGATATGCAGATGACACCACCCTAATAGCAGAAAGTGAAGAAAAACTAAAGAGCCTCTTGATGAAAGTGAAAGAGGAGAGTGAAAAAGTTGACTTAAAGCTCAACATTCAGAAAACTAAGATCATGGCATCCGGTTCCATTACTTCATGGCAAATAGATGGGGGAACAGTGGAAACAGTGGCTAACTTTATTTTCTGGGGCTCCAAAATCACTGCAGATGGTGACTACAGCCATGAAATTAAAAGATGCTTACTCCTTGGAAGGAAAGTTATGGCCAGCCTGGACAGCATATTAAAAAGCAGAGCCATTACTTTGCCAACAAAGGTCCATCAAGTCAAGGTTATGGTTTTTCCAGTAGTCATGTATGGATGTGAGAGCTGGACTATAAAGAAAGCTGAGTGCCAAAGAACTGATGGTTTTGAACTGTGGTGTTAGAGAAGACTCTTGAGAGTCCCTTGGACTGCAAGGAGCTTCAGCCAGTCCAACCTAAAGGAGATCAGTCCTGAGTGTTCATTTGAAGGACTGATTTAAAGCTGAAACTCCAATATTTGGCCACCTGATGCAAAGAGTTGACTTATTTGAAAAGACCCTAATGCTGGGAAAGATTGAGGGCAGGAGGAGAAGGGGACGACAGAGGATGAGATGGTTGGATGGCATCACTGACTCAATGGACATGAATTGGGTAAACTCTGGGAGTTGTTGATGGACAGAGAAGCCTGTTGTGTTGTGTTCCATGACGTCGCAAAGAGTTGGACACGACTGAGCGACTGAACTGAACTGATGCTCAATGTCATTGTTATTTTTCAGAACTTTTCACAATTATTATCCTCATGTACTTGTCAAACTTCTCAAAACATAGACTATTAGTGGAGTTATATGAAATATTATTGGGGAAAGTTACATAGAAGCAGGTGGATTTTCAGGATTCTCAAACTCATGTATTACATACCCATAAATGGAAGGAAACTGTTCATTAAGCAATACAGTGAAATGAAGAGAATGAAAAATAAAAGAGAAAAATCCTCCAAATCTAGTGCTTATCCATGTAAATGGTTCCTCATTACCCTTCTAAAATGGTTTGCTTAAACATCAAAGAGGAATTCTTCTAAGACCAGATCTTTGACATTTAAAATTTCTTCTCCTGTATCCTTTCTCTGTATTGAGTCATCAGTACATTCTGTCCTCCAGTCAGTCATGTGTAGTGTTTAACTGACTTTATCTTGGGTCTTAAATTAGGTTTATAATGTTGGGATCAGAATGGTTTTTTATGATTCTGCAGCAAAGGTCAGAATTCCAGCTCTGCCTCTTTGGTCTTTATTACTCTCCTCCTTTAACAAAAACACCTCATATCATATCTCACATTTGGTCTTAATTTGCAGGTAGAGACTATTCTTTCAGAAGCAGGTGAGTTTATAATTCTCCCCGGGTTCTTATTCAGTTTTCCTCCTGACTTCTCTCCTTCAAGTCATAGCCCTCAATGAAATCTTTGTTCTCATGAAATTACTTTCCTGAATTCTGTTTCCTCCCTCATTCTTTCCACGTTTGCTTTTTGTCAAACCAATTTATCTCTTAAATCCTATTCTCTTTTACTTTATACATATTGCTCTGGAAAAATCACAGTCTCATGATATCAGTGATCATTTTCTGACTCTTCCATGATACTGTTTCTTAAGCTTATAGCTTAGTGTTTTAAAGTGTCCATGTCTATCAAGAAGAGTGATAATGGTAATAGTAACAAATTAGCAGTTCTGGACATTATGGTTCTCCTCTCTATTCCGCACTTTCCATTATACCCCACTTAGTCGTCATAAGCCAAATATATGTGATCTTTCTTCTTGCAGTGATAAATTCGGGAATGGTTCAGAACAGGCTTTAGATGGGTCAATGGACATTGGGGACAGATTTGCTGGGCACATCTGGGACACAATATTCTTGTGTTTGAGAACTATGAAAATGACATTTTTTCTGTCTCCTACTAGATGTCAAACCCCTAAACATGTAGCTTTTAAGAAATATATGTTCATTTATTTATTTATTTGGCTGCACAGAGTCTTAGTTGCAGCATGTGGGATCTTTTTTAGTTGTGGCATGTGGGATCTAGTTCCCTGATGAGAATTCTAACCCAGGGCCCCTGCATTGGGAACCTGGATTCTTAGCCATTGGCCCATCAGGGAAGTCTTCCAAATGTGTAGCTTTAAATTTGCTGGCATCATTATGGTGGGGTGGGGTGGGCGGGGACCAGCTTTAGAGTAAAACTAACAGTGCACTAAGGAACATTAGAAAACATGGCTCCAGGGTGACGTCCCCGAGCTTCTGAACCCTGCTGGTGCCTGTTCTCACCACAGCTTCTCTTATTTCAGCTAATAATTTTTCTTAAGCCTGTTTAAGTTCTATTTTCCATTACTTGCAGTCAGATCCATCCTAAGAGTACCCCAGCCTTCATTATCTATTCTGTGTCAAATCTTAAAATTGACATGTTACATATTTTATAGCTCTAACAGACATTGCTTAATAGCAGATTCTCTCAACCTCAGGAACATTGATTTTGGAGCCAGATAATTCTTTATTGTGGTGTTCTGTCCTGTGTATTGTAGGGTGTTTATCAATATCCCTGACCATTACCTGCTACATGCCAGTAGCACCTACCAGTTGTCACAACTAAACATGTCTCTTGATATTGCCAAATATCCTCTGTAAGACAAAGTCATATTTATTTGAGATAACTATGTTAAAGGAAGCATATTTATATTATTTATACAAGAAGGAATGGCAGATGAAAAAATTTAAATAGATCAAAGACTGCAAAAATAGAACATGAAAGCACCAAGATTTTGTAACCCTCAAACTTTAGTTCTTTAGCTTTGTTATTCAGTGCAAAAAAATAAGTACAGTTCATAAACATATACTAGTTGGAAGGTAATTTATTCAAATATAAAGTTGTTATTACTGTTATTACTATTACTATTTTGGTGTACCAATATGTTGATGACTCAGTGGTAAAGAATCCACTTGTAGGAGACACAGGAGATGCAGGTTTGATCCCTGGGTCGGGAAGATCTCCTAGAGTAGCAAATAACAACCCTCTCCCGTGTTCTTGCCTGGAGAATCACATGGATGGAGGAGCCTGGTGGGCTGCAGTCCACGGGGTCGCGAAGAATTGGACACGACTGAGCATGCACGCACACACAACCCAGTTATTTGAAAGCACAGCGCTCAGCAGTGTGCACTCATCACACCGGAACTACTTTTCCCTCATGCCCCAAGTGGGCTGTTTTGTCTTTCCATTTGGATGAATCTCATGCAAGTTTCACAACTTCTTCAGTTACTGTTAGATAATATAAATGTTTTTCAGGCTCTTTTACTTAAAATAGCAATTTAATTTCAGAAATTAAATGGCCAGCCTAATGTTTTTTCAATTCTTCATTTTAGTTTAAATTTAATTTTCTCTTACAGCTCAGTCTTATTTCAGGCCAAAAGTTAGGAGGCAGAGTGGCTATTGCACTCAGCTTTTTTCTCTTTTCCCGTATCCTGTCTTCTCCTCCCCTACGCACTATTTCCTGGTTTCTCATCTGGGGCAAGAGTTAGAAAGGGAAGAGACTTGAAGGCAAGGAAGAACTTCACTTTCTTGGTAGCAGTGTTCTCTGGTGTTGGCACTTTCTGGGATCGGGGCTATTTTAAACTGCCTTTTCTTGTGAAAAGTTAATCAACGACACTGGTTTCTCTGAATATTACAGAGCCAGTGCATTTCCTCTGTGTTGCTATGCATGGTTCTGGTTTTAGCCTCTGGATATTTTTCTGTTATCTGTATTTGGGTAAATGAAAATAAATCCAGTCATGTTCACTACCAAGTGTTTCATATCTGATCAGCTATAAGTAGGTAGTTTTGACTCATAATTGACAGAAGGAAAAAGGCAACTCCCTCCAGTATTCTTGCCTAGAAAATTCTGTGGACAGAGAAGCCTGATAGGCTACAGTCCAGGGATCACGAAAGAGTCAGACACGACTTAGCCGCTCAGCGACAACAGACAACCCTCTCTGTTTTCTGTGTCCCTAGCTGGCATACAAGCCATATAGCTTTTTATCTTTAGACTTTTCCCAGGTTTGCTCCAGTATCAGCCCAACCTCCCCCTATAGCTTTAAGAGACATTGGCCAGTTTATAGGAGCAGCACTGGGTGATAATTCTCCCTCAATGTGAAAGAGAGATAGTCACTTCCCGTCTTTCTTGTATGAGATGTAAAGAGGGGAAATGCTACAACATTCCTACAAATTCTTCCAAAGAAGTCTCTTTGCTGGTTTCTTCATCTTCAGACCTCATACTTAGCCTGGAAAAGGATAATAGGATACATTTTAGATCACTAATCTCACAAGTCTTGCATTCCTGGTCTAGTCCCTCACTGTGAAATATGTGGATACATGTCCCTTTTGTGTTGCTTTCAGCTTTTGTGACCTCCCTCAAAACTGAAACAGAAAGTGCCCACTTTTAGAGTCTTATTAGGCATGGATAAAATGCAGGTGCATTGCATTGTATATAGTGAAAGATAATTAGACTCATAATAAGAGAACCAACTGTGGTCTTGGATCTGTTTCATTAACTCAGTGACCTTGGCGGAATCCCTTGGCCTTTTAAACCTCAGCTTCCTCATCTGTCAGGTTATCTACTTTATTGGATTTAAATGCCTAACAAATAGTAGATTCATAATAAGATGGTTATGGGATGTAATTCTAGAATATGTACTTCTTTGTCTTGCAGTTTGCAGTGTCACTAGCGTAAGTGACCATTGAGGTTATTGAATTAAACAACCATATTATTAAATGCCAGGTTATGTACCTATCTGTTGATGTGTCTGACACGGATTACACAGGGCAGAGACATATGTCTTTTGCTAAAAATAGGCAAAAATGTTCATTATTTTAACTGTGTTAAGCCTGTATTTTACAAGTACTTAACCATAGTGTACATTGTAAAAACCATAACATAAAATGATCAATTTTTAGAGTTCAGATATTTGCATTAGTTGTTTATTGTGACTCATTTACCTGATGGAGTGTGTTGTCAGGTAGACATTATGGCTTGTTTCGTCAAATCCACCCCACCTTTAGCTGACTATACAGCAGTTCAGGTGATTGGCCAAAGCTCTACAGCCTAGTCTTGGTTAATCTAAGTCAGTGATAGTAACTCCATCTGTGTTATTAGCAACTGGTTCAAAATCCAGCTTTAAGCACATCAATAATTGACATTTCGCTACTACTTTGTAAGTGGACATGTGAACTGCCTTAGTCCATTAAAAGTGGAGGAAGGTCATTTTCATGATTCGGGAGGAACTTGTGCCACTTCCTGTGTAGCAGGCAGAATTGAGAAAGCAGGTGCTTCCAGAAGCCACTATACAACCACAAGAGGAAGCAACCTCAGGATGAAGCCTAACCCTGCACTAGAGTACAGAGCATCGCTGGAAAGAGCCAGGGTCTTCAGAGACTTCAGAACTGCCTTTCCTCTGGATTTCAAGGATTATGAACCAGCGGCATATTTTGTTTTTAGTCATCATATGAAAAGTGAAACATCATCTATAAAAATGTGTTCCTTTCATTGTTCTACTCACCCTGTCTTTGGGCACTTAACTCATTTCAAAGGGTTATGTATTATTGAAGTGTATCATCGTATTTGTTTTATTACACCCTTTCCATTTTGGCAAAGGTAGACGATTTTGAATGAGTGCTTTATTATTTTTAAGCTAATTTTTAAATGCAGGCATATCTTAGAGATTTGGGGATTCAGTTCCAGACCACCACAGTGAAGAAAATATCACAGTAACATGAGTCACACATATATTTTTTGCTTTTCTAGTGCCTATAGATGCTGTGCTTACACTATAGCATTCTGTTGAGTGTGTAATGGCATTATGTCTATAAAATGTACATAATTTAAATATACTTTATTGCAAAAAGTGCTATCTGGTAGAGGATCTTTCCTGATGCTGATATTCTTGACTGACCAGTATGGTGGCTGCTGAAGGTTGGGGCAGCTCTGATAATTTCTTAAAATAAGACAACAATGCAGGTTTTGCCACATTGATTGACTTTCACAAACAATTTCTCTGTAGCATGCAGTGCTATTTGATAGCATTTTACCCACATAGAAGAACTTCTTTAAAATTGGAGTTAGTCTCTCAAACACTGGTGCTATAGTATCAACTAAGTTTATGTAAAATTCTAAATGTTTTATTATCATTTCAAGAATCTTAATAGCATCTTCACCGGGAGCAGTTTCCATCTCAAAAAACCACATTCTTTGCTGATCCATGAGAGGAAACTCCTCATCCCTTAAAGTTTTATCATGAGACTGCAGCAATTCAGTCCCATTTTCAGGCTCCACTTCTCCCGCCCTGTTACTCTTCTACCACATAAGCAGTTACATCCTCCACTGAAGTTTTGAACACCTCAAAGTCATCCATGAGAGTTGAATTCACTCTCTTCTAGACTCCCATGAATGTTAATAGTTCAACGTTTTCCCTTGAATCGTGAATGTTCTTCATGGCGTCTAGGAGATTTTCAACTTACTTTGCCCAAATTCATGAGAGGAACCAGTTTCGATAACAGCTATAGCATTATGCAATATATTTCTTATATATTAAGACTTGAAAGTTAATATTATTCTTGATCAATGGGCTGCAGAATGGATATTGTTTTAGCAGGCATGAAAACAACATTAATCTCATTGTACATCCCCATCAGAGCTCTTGTGAGACCAGGTACATGATCAATGAGCATTAATATATTTTATATACTTTAAAAAATTTTATTGGAGTACAGTTGATTTAAACTGTTGTGCTGGTTTCAGGTGTAAAGCAAAGTGAATCAGTTATACACACACACATACGTGTATGTTTTCACTCTTTTTTTAAGGTTATTTTCCCATATAGGCTGTTACAGAGTATTGAGTAGAGCTCCCTGGGCTATACAGCCTGTTTTATATGTCATAGTGTGTATATGGCAGCTCCGGTCTCCCAGTTTATCCCTTCCTTGCCTCCATATCCCCTGGAAACCAGAAGTTTGTTTTTTCCCTCTGTGACTCAACTTCTGTTTTGTAAATAAGTTCATTTGTACCCTTTTTAGATTTCACATATAAGCAATATCATATGATATTTGCCTTTCTATGTCTGACTTACTTCATTCAGTATGACAGACTCTAGGTCCAATCCTTGTTGCTACAAATGGCTTTATTCTGTTCTTTTTATGGCTGAGTAATATTCCATTGTATATATGTACCACCTCTTCTTTATCCATTCCTCTGTTGACAGGCATTTAACTTGATTCCATGTCCTGGCTATTTTAAGCAGTGCTGCAGTGACTACTGAGAGGCATGTATCATTTTGAATTATGATTTTCTCTGGGTATACGCCTAGGAATGGGAGGAATGGGTAGTTCTATTTTTAGTTTATTAAGGAACATCCGTAATATTGTCTATAATGATTGTACCAGTTTACATTATAACCAACAGTGTAGGGGGATTCCCTTTTCTCCACACTGTCTCCATTACTTATTGTTTGTAGATTTTTTTGATGATGGCCATTCTGACCAGTGTGAGGTGATACCTCATTATAGTTTTGATTTGCATTTCTCTAATAATTAGTGATATTGAGCATTTTTCCATGTGCCTGTTGGCCATCTATAATATGTCTTTGGAGAAATGTCTGTTTAGATCTTCCACCCACTTTTTGATTGAGTTCTTCATATATATATATGTATTGAGCTTCATGACTTCATATATTTGAGTTAACCTCTTATCTGTTGCTTCACTTGCAAATATTTTCTTTCATTCTGAGAGGTTTCCTTTCGTTTTGTTTATAGTTTCTTTTGCTGTACAGAAGCTTTTAAGTTTAATTAAATGTTTAATTTTGTTTTTATTTTCATTACTCTAGGAGGAGATAAAAGAAGATCTTTATGCGATTTATGTCAATGGGTGTTTTGCCTGTGTTTTCTTCTAAGAGTTTTATAGTGCCTGGGTTTACGATTAGGTCTTTAATCCATTTTGAGCTTATGTTTGTGTATGGTGTTAGGAGGTGTTCTAATTTCATTCTTTTTTTGTTTATCTTAATTCTGTAAAAAAATTCTTTTGTATGTAGGTGTCCAGTTTTCCTAGCACCACTTATGTAGAAACTCTCTTTTCTCCATTGTTTATTCTTAACCTCCTTTGCCATAGATCAGATGACCGTAGGTACATGGGCTTACGTCTCGGCTTTCTGCTGTTTCACTGATCTGTATTTCTGTTTTTTGTGCCAGTAATATACTGTTTTGATGACTGTAGCTTGTAGTATATTCTGAAGTCAGGGAGACTGAGTCCTCCAGCTCTGTTTTTCTTTCTCAAGATTACTTTGGCTATTGGGGTCTTTTATGTTTCCGTACAAATGATAAATTTTTTGTTTTACTTCTGTGAAGAAAAGCAGTAATATTTTTAGAAAACCACTTTTTGTTTTGTTTTGTTTTTTTTCCTGAGCAATAGGCCTCAATAGTGGGCTTAAAATATCCAGTAAACCATGTTGTAAGCAAATGTTCTGTCTCTTGGCTTTATTGTTCCACTTATAGAGCAGAGACAGAATAGATTTAGCATAGTTCTTAAAGGCCATAGGGATTTTGGAATGGGTAAATGAAGACTGGCTTCAAATTCATGTCCCCAGCTGGCATTAGCCCCTAACAAGAGAGTCATCCTGTCTTTTGAAGCTTCGAAGCCTGCTGTTGATTTCTCCTGTTTATCTGTGAGAGTTCTAAATGACATCTTCTTGCAATGCAAGGCTCTCTTGTTTAAGTCAAAAATTTGTTGTTTACTGTAGTCATTTTCAATAATGATCTTAAGTAGATCTGGATAGCTAGCTACAGATTGTAAATCAGTCCTTGCTGTTTCACTTTGCACTTTTATGTTATGGAGATGCTTTTTTCCTTAAACCTCATGAACCAACTCTGCTAGCTTCAAACTTTTCTTCTGAAGCTTCCTCACCTCTCTCAGCCTTCCTAAAATTGATGAGAGTTAGGGTCTTGCTCTGAATTAGGCTTTGGTTTAAGGGAATGTTGTGGTTTGTGTGATCTTCTATCCAGACCACTAATCTTTCTCCAAATCAGCAGTAAGGCTCTTTCACTTTCTTATCCATCATGTGTTCATTGGATTAGTATGTTTAATTGCCTTCAAGAACTTTTCCTTTGCATTCACAACTTAGCTAATCATTGGGCATAAGAGTCTGAGATTTCAACCTGTCTTGGCTTCCCTGGTGGTTTAGAGGGTAAAGCGTCTGCCCGCAATGCGGGAGACCCAGGTTCGATCCCTGGGTCGGGAAGATCCCCTGGAGAAGGAAATGACAACCCACTCCAGTACTCTTGCCTGGAAAATCCCATGGCTGGAGAGGCCTGGTAGGCTACATTCCATGGGGCCGCAAAGAGTTGCTCCCAACTAAGCGATGACACATTTGGAAGTGCAGTCATTTCTGTCTTTGACTTAAAGTGAGATATGTGATCTTTTTGCTCTCACTTGAACAATATGTGTTTTTGAAGCTGTTGTAGGCTTACTGATTAGCATAATTTAAATATTGTTGTGTCTCAGGGAATAGGGAGGCCCAAAGAGAAGAGAGAGACAGTGGAGCAGCCATTCAGTGGAGAACACACACACATTTATCAGTTCAGTTCACCATCTTATTTGGGTACAGTTTGTGGCATCCTAAAAAACCGCAATAGTAACGTCAAAGATCACTGATCACAAATCACAGTAACAAGCATGATAATTATTAAAAAAACTTGAAATATCATTTCAATTATCAAAATGTGATACAAAGACATGGAATGAGCAAATGCTGTTGGAAAAATTGTGCCAGTAGGCCTGCTCGATGCAGAGTTGTCACAAAGTTTCGATTTGTAAACAACAACAACAAAAAGAACACACAGTATCTGTGAAGTACAGTAAAGTGCAATAAAACAAAGTATACCTGTATTTGATTTTTAAATATACCACAAGATTGTAGCATTCTTTTAGAATCATATTATGTAGTATTTTATACCTGTTGTACATATGCATATTTAGAGAAATTTCTGTCTGAAACTATTCTATTATTATAGAGAGCTGTTATTTCAAGTCACCCACATACAACCTTTATTCTTCACTAGTGTTTTTATCATGGTACAACTTAACACACTTAGTAATCTTAGAACCTTCAGTTTGCCTGTAATGCAACTTTAACATATTCTCATCATACCTTTTTGTTTCTGATAAAGCTGAATCTTATTTAAATCATTTTACTCTTTTCCTCCTTTAAGATTTTATTATATAATTATATATATATAAATTGTTTGAAGAGAATATGTATGTGATATTATACATTTAAATATATCTCAATATGTTTATTTTTGAGATATATATTGATATTGTTTAATATTGGAAAAGAAGGCAAAAGACAAAGCAGCAAAGAAAATCCCTCCAAAAAGCACTCAAAAATAAACAAAAACCTTTGCTGAAAGTTTTTTAGTAAAATTCTGCTTGAGGAAATTATGCTAAGTGACATAAGCCAGTCACAGAAGAACAAATGCTGTGTTTTCTCTCTTGTATGAGCTATGTAAAATATTAGTAGTCAAACTCATAGAAGCAAAGAATAGAATGCTAGTGGCAAGGGGCTTGGGGGAATGGGAAATGAAATACGCATTTTCAGTTAGGCAACATGCTTAAGTGTAGAGATTTGCTCTTACAACGTCGTGTGACAGATGCTGCTGCTGTGTTAGAAACCTAATTTTTTGTTCAGAGAGCAGATCTCATGTTAAGTGTTCTTACCACAATGCAGTAAAAAAAAAAAAAAATTCTAATGGCAACTTCTGTTAAAAGAAATGAATGGGCACAGGTTCGATCCCTGAACTAAGATCCCACATGCCGTGAGGTTCAGCCAAAAAAAAAAAAAAAGTTCTTGGTTACTAATCTAGTAGTGAAAGTGAAAGTCTCTCAGTCGTGTCCAACTCTGCGATCCCATGGACTATACAGTCCGTGGAATTCTCCATTAGGTGGATGCTTATTTGTGCTCAAGAAAATAAATATTTTTATTCTGTGGTCATGGTTAAAAAAAAAAAAAAGGAGTGATCTTTTTAAAAAGTATCTTATTCAGATGATTTGAAAATGTTGAAAGGCATACCTAATTTGTCACATTTAGTAAGACTAAAATAGCCTTTAAGTTTGGAACATTTTTCTTTTGAGGCTACCAAATTACAAACTAAAAACCTTTGAAACAGATTAAGACATTTGTATTTCATTATCAATTAGCTAACACCTTTAGCTAAGATTTGTTCTAACATGCAACATAGAAGGCTGAAATAATTTCCATTTGGGCTTTAAAAATAACATTCATAAGCTCATGTGAATTGACTTGTAATAATTAAAGAGACAGGGACATACTAAATTACAGTATTTTTAAGTGGTAATTTGACCAATTTTTTCTTTTATCTTTCTGTAGTTTAATAAGTACACATACTCCCTTTTATGTGTGCATATGTGCATGCTAAGTCGCTTCAGTTGTGTCCAGCTCTCTGCGACCCTGTACACTGTAGCCCACCAGGCTCCTCTGTGCATGGGATTCTCCAGGCAAGAATGCTGGAGTGGGTTGCCATTTCCGCCTCCAGGGGATCTTCCCAACCCAGGGATCAAACTCACGTCTCTTATGTCTCCTGCATTGGCAGGCGGCTTCTTTATCACTAGCACCACTTGGGCAGCCCACTTCTTTCTATAGGACTTTATAAATATGTTCCTTCTATTGCTGAGAGTGGATATAACCCAAGTAAAGATGGATAAGATATTTAAAATTGTAAGCATACTTTCAGGAATATATTATCATTAATATATAACATGTAATAATGAAACTCGAGAGTTTATTTCTGTGATAATTAGTTCTTTTTTTTTTTTTGATAATTAGTCCTTAATTCATATCAGTTCTTAATTCATTGTCTCTCCATAGCCATTACAAAAGGCTCATTCATTCTTCCTACTTTTTAACTTTTTATTTCACACCTCAGTATCTCAGTAATCAGTTACTGCCCTTCAAAGGCCTTATAGATTTTCCAGCACCAAATTTGCCTATTTTTTTCTGCATTTTGTCAAATTTTTCTTTTTTTTTAAACAGTCTTGAATTGTTGCTTTTATTGATCTTAATGCTATGGAACAGCACTGCGATCTATTGCCTTGGGGCTCTGTCCTTTTCCTTTCTCATTTCATAGCAGATAGTAGTTTAGTGTTAATAATGAAGTCAGCTGTAGTTATGTCTTAATGAGCACATATATGTAGGTACAGAGTCCCTTTCACTTAAGTTATGTGACCACATAACAAGGTGCCTTGAATTAGTATTTACATTTTAGGGATGATAAACTGGAGACTTAAAGGTTATTCTCTTTAAGTGGTATTGCTATTAAAAAGTACAGTCAGCGTGAGAAACCAGGGCTATCTGTTTTGGAACCCAGCACTTTAACTCCTGTTTTCTGACTCCCATTTGCTTGCATTACTTTATCTGTTATTTGGAGACAGTTGACATTTGGCTGCATCTTGATCCACAAGGTTCATATTTACGTAAATGCGATAGTTAAGTCTGGCCTAGCAAGATACCTTCCTATCTCTTCAAACACTTACAAGATATTTTTCACTGTCGGACACATGGAAACTAGTCAGTTGTCTCAAAAGTAAGACCTATAAGTCTTCCTTAATCCCCCAGTTGTTGTGCCATGCTTTTGGGGCTAAAATTTTTTTTAAATTTATTTTTAAATTAATTTTTCATTGGAATATAGTTGCTTTACAATGCTGTGTTAGTTTCTGCTGTACATCAGAGTGAATTACCCATACATGTATGTATATCCCCTTCCTCTGGGGCTTCTTTCCCTTTCAGGTGACCACAGTGCATTAAATAGAGTTCCTTATGCTTTACAGTAGGTTCTCATTACTGATCTGTTTTCTACATAATATCAGTGGAGTACCTGTGCCAAATCCCAATTTCCCAATTCCTCCCACCCACCTTTTACTCTTTGGTATTCATGTATTTATCCTCTATGTCTGTGTCTTTATTTTTGCTTTGGAAATAAGGTCATCTGTACCATTTTTCTAGATTTCACATGTATGTGTTAGGAGATAATATTTGTTTTTCTGACTTACTTTGCTTGGGAGCAAATGATTTTTTAAATGTATGCATTTCATAGTCTCGACCCAATCTATTTGTCAAGAGTTGGTAAATTGCCACACCTGTGTAATTATTTCAGTGAGTTTGGCCAAATACTGTTTCTCAGTCTCCATTGAAACATGTTGCTTTATTTTAAAAAAATCTTTTAAGATATGTCAGGAAAAATGCCTACTTCATAGGACATCTAGGACATCAAAGGACATTCTTTTATGCTGCACACACTCTTTTTTTTCCTCTGGAATAATGACTGTTTACCCATAACTACCCAGTTTTTATATATTCTTGCTTTTTCTTGTATTAGGCTGAAAAAAACATTTTGGAAAAAGTTATTGTTCAAAATATTAACCATCTATTTTCAAAACAGAAAGTAGGATGCAGTTGGTTAACATTTTTCATAAGTTATTTATTTGGTAGTGCTTTTATCTACTTAATAAAAAAATGCTTCCTCTTAGAATCCCCTGTGGTATCAAGTATGATTGATGATCATAATATTAATAACATTAATTAGATAAAAGGGCATGATATTACTTAAATAGCTTGACTTGCAATTGGGTAAGGACTATCACTATTTGATGCTGATAAGTAAATCTTTGCTTCTCTCAGATATTGTTTTCAATATGTGTTTCCCTAATTATGCCATTTTGTAAGTATGATTATTCAAAGGAATCCATGAAATTTCACCTCTGCTTATCTTTTCTATATAATGCCTTCATCTTCCTGTCCCAATTCTTGTCAATAAAAACATCCCACTCCTAAGCCATAGTTTGGTAGAATGCAATCTTTGTTAAATAACAAATACACAATGTGAAATGTAACTCTTGCTAATATGCATTAGGATGAGTAGCACACATGAATCCTTTCAGGAACATACTAGAAATAATAACTAGAAGAATGTCTATAGTGCAAGAATTTCAGTAAAGGCATTATGATATTGAAGCTAAAGCCGAATGTACCCCTGTAATTGTATATGAGCAGTAGTCTACACTACTTGGTCATACCCCCAATTTAGTTCAGTTCAGTCACTCAGTCATGTCTGACTCTTTGCAACCCTATGGACTGCAGCACGCCAGACTTCCCCGACCATCACCAGTTTCTGGAGCTTACTCAAACTCATGTCCATCGAGTTGGTGATGCCATCGAACCATCTCATCCTCTGTCGTCCCGTTCTCCCACCTTCAATCTTTCCCAGCATCAGGGTCTTTTCAAATGAGTCAGTTCTTCACATCAGGTGGCCAGAGTATTGGAATTTCAGCTTCAGCATCAGTCCTTCTAATGAATATTCATAACTTGATTTCCTTTAGGATTGACTGGTTTGATCTCCTTGCAGTCCAAGTGACTCTCAAGAGTCTTCTCCAACACCACAGTTCAAAAGCATCAATTCTTCGGCACTCAGCTTTCTTTATAGTTCAACTCTCACATCCATACATGACTAATGGAAAAATCATAAGTTTGACTAGACAGACCTTTGTTGGCAAAGTAATATCCCTGTTTTAATATGCTGTCTAGGTTGGTCATAACTTTCCTTCCAAGGAGTAAGCGTCTTTTAATTTCATGGCTGCAGTCATCATCTGCAGTGATTTTGGAGCCCCAAAAAATAGTCCGTCACTGTTTCCATTGTTTCCCCATCTGTTTGCCATGAAGTGATGGGACTAGACGCCATGATCTTAGTTTTCTGAATGTTGAGTTTTAAGCCAACCTTTTCACTCTCCTCTTTCACTTTCATCAAAAGGCTCTTTAGTTCTTCTTTGCTTTCTGCCATAAGGGTGGTGTCATCTGCATATCTGAGATTATTGATATTTCTCCTGGCAATCTTGATTCAAGCTTGTGCTTCATCCAGCCCAGCATTTCTCATGATGCACTCTGCATATAAGTTAAATAAGCAGGGTGACAATATACAGCCTTGACGTACTCCTTTCCCAGTTTGGAAACAGTCTGTTGTTCCATGTCGAGTTCTAACTGTTTCTTTGTGACCTTCATACCGATTTCTCAGGAGGCAGATCATGTGGTCTGGTATTCCCATCTCTTTAAGAATTTTCCACCGTTTGTTGTGATCTACACAGTCATGCCCTCTCCACAACCAAAAAAAAATGTCATTCATTTTTTCCTATCCTTTTGACTTTTAATGGCCATCACAGGAATCAATCACTTATCTTTCAAAGACCTTTTAGGTTTTGACACACCATGTTCTCCTCTGTCAGATAATTCTGTTTTTTCACCTTTTCCTCTTACATGAGGCTCAAACTTATAAAGCACCCTACACATTATAATTAAACTGTTTAAATATGAATATATTAAAGTTGTATAGCATATGAGTTTACCAGGGCTTCCCTGGTGGCTTAGAGGTTAAAGCGTCTGCCTGCAATGCGGGAGACCTGCGTTCTATCCCTGGGTCGGGAAGATCCCCTGGAGAAGGAAATGGCAACCCACTCCAGTATTCTTGCCTGGAGAATACCATGGACGGAGGAGCCTAGTGGGCTATAGCCCATGGGGTCGCAAAGAGTCAGACAGACTGAGCAACTTCACGTTCACTTTCACTTTTATTAGGGTTGTGACCAAATGATCTTAAATGCAATTTTTCTCTCACTCCAGAAAGGCCAATTGCAGATGGAACTGAATTTGACATTCTGCGATAAGATGAAATATTTACCGTCTTGTCACTTAAGGAATGAATACCAAAAAGGGAAAAGTGGCCAAAAGACTAAGACTAAAGAGAAAAATTCACCGTCTTTACATCTTTGCTCAGAAGTCTTTCAACATCTCTGTGTGACGAGACCCACAGCCTTTTTTTCCAGAGTGTTTCAGGAGATAGTTCATTGTGACGGTTAGGGTTTATTGAGAGGATGACACGTCTATTGGAAAAAAACCATCTAAATTCACTTTGGCCTTTTCTGTAATTTTGCCTATGATCTATTTTCCAAGAAAATAATTTTTGTTTCTCCTGAAGTTCTTCTTTAGAAATTTCTTCTAGGTTTAATCACACAAAAATTACATTAAAATATGGAAGAGCTTTTATTCTTTCATATCAGGTGAAGCATCTGCTTTGTTTTCATGGCACTGCAGTAACATAGGCCTATCCTCATTTTCAGTTCAGTCTTCATTTAATAGGAAGGTTCTGGTGGTGATGTTGGCAGTGTCACTCCTTTGTATGTGGCTTTTACAGACTCTAAAAGGCTGAACCTCACTTTGGGCAGTCTGCCATTAGTCACGTTTATTGGATAAACTTGCAGGGTCAGCAATTACGAAAAGTGCATGCAGACAGAATTAGTTTGTATTCCTTCTTTTTGAAGAAAATACAAATAAAATGGCTCTGAGAGTTTAGACTAACAACTAAAAAGATCCTATGATCCAGAGTAAAATAAAAGACTAAATAGAATCACTCAGCAAAAAATGTTTAACAATATCTGAACCTCATATATCATCTTAATGAACTCTAAGACTCTCAAAGAAGGAAAAACAAAACTATTTATCCTTTTCAAAAAGTGAACAAAAAGAGTTCAACTGTAAAGATAAATTGAAACTCATTTGTCTATCTACCTTTTAATAAGAGTAAAAGACATTGTGTGATCCCATAAATGTTTTTAAGTCCTTTAATTAATTCTCAGATTTCCATTGCATCTAAGAAATACAGTCTTTTCTAGACTTCTTACAGTCTTAATTCTTCATCATTAAGAGACTCCATCCAATCTCCTGCATAAGATTGGGAAAGTCTCCAAATTTTATAGCTGTCTTCTATCTTGAAGCCAAAATATTTTATGAGTCTCTAGGTTCTAATGTTCTTAACTCAGTTGAATGTCTGAGCATTTTAGATGAGAGACATTTTTATCACTTTGACAAAAATGGCAACTTGAATTTTAATGACTCCATGAAAAATTGATCAAGTATGTTGTTTTTGTGAGGCCTTTCAAAAAATGAACTCACTAACCAACAATTCTAAATATCCATCCATTTTGGCTTAAAATGTCCCCTTCAGCTCAATACATGAATTAACTATTTATTCACATAGTGGCATCTTTTAAAAATGAACATGAATTACAGTTAAAAATACAGAATGAGGGTTTCCACCTGTAAGCTCAGTTATGCTAACTTTTTGCAATTAATCAATCAGCCTATCAAAAACTGTATCCCTTATTCTCATTTTTTACAATAATAATTTCCTACTAAGTACAAGAAAGAATATTAAAGTGAAAATACTTTTGTAACTTCAATAATTTAGTATATTTGTTAAATAATTCTTGAATATCTCTTGATGGTTTATGGAATATCAAGTTCTGTGGAAGAAATGAGTTTTTGAATTAAAAGATTTTGTCCACACCTGTTTTAAAGCTCTAAGGTTAAAATTTCTGTATGTATAACATTTATTTTTCCATATATTTAGCAATAATTTTAGAGTAATAAGTTTTTTAAACATCTATGATTATCATGGAAAAAGATTAAAAAAGTAATATTTTGTTGTAAATAAGTGAAAATAGTTACTTTAATAAGATAGTTTTCTGAAAGAATCTTAGCAGTTTTAATTGCTGAAATCACAGTAGTTATAAATTGTCTTAAAACATGAGAATTGATCCTCTTAATTCAATCTATAGCCCTTTTTGCCCCAAGTTCTGATATTTGACCATTACAATTGTCATTTTAATCATCAATTCTATTCATTATTAGGTATACAGATAAAGCCATAGAAAGCAATAGACTTTTTTAAATGGCTGTCTTCTGATGTTGACCTTTTATTGCACAAGTGTTATAAAAATGCTAATTAAACTCTGTAATGGGAAAATAAAATTCTAATTGCTTATCACCACTTTAGCAGATATTAACTGTAATAATTACCTTCAAGTTGTTGGTTGTATTCAAACTTACTTTTAGCAAAGTTTGTTAAATTTACAAACACTTTAGTGATATAAGCCTGGAGTACTTTGATGAATCCTGAGAGCAGTGTGGTAGATAGATAATGCAAATCTTGCAAGAAGATGGGTAAACATAAAACATAAGTTACCATAAATATTAAGTTTATATTATAGGGAGGCTAAAATATGATGGACTAACCAAACTTACCAAATTTAGGTGTCAGGACAGGCTTACCGCAGGAAATATAGTTTAAGTGTGGACTTGGTGTATAGGATTAGTTATTAAAAAGACAGTATTTTGTGATTTTTTAAAAAAACTAGCATTCTAATTTTTTATGTAAATACATACTATATAACTTTTACTTTTGATGATTAGAACATATTGTTCTAGTCGACTCTTTTTCACCTAACCATTTTTCTGTTTTTGAACGTTAGTTCTTTCCTGTTCTTCCATTTACTTTTATAAATATATGTGTGATGAATATATTTTAATGTATAGTTTTCATTAACATAGACCCCCAAAATGACATTGTTTGGCAAATTTTTCATAGAATTTGATGTTGCCTTTCCTTCTCTGATTGCTGTAAATATGTCAAAATTTACATATTTGTATGTTAATCAAGCAGAAGGTTCACGTCTGGTTGGTACAAGAGTAGTACTCAGTAGAATGCCCTGCACATATTGGGCACTTGTTATCTAGATGTTCAACTCTAAAATGAGAAGAAATGATATCATTATATAGCCCAGTGCTTCCTTTTAATAAAAAATATTTGATAATGCAAGAATTTAATTCACTTGGCCAAGGTGGGGGAGGGGAAGTGTGAGGAACTAAGATCTAAGCGTACACAGACTGCAGGTCTTGTTGTTCTGTTTTTCTTTAGCTCATAATTAAAATGATCTAAACCTTTAGCTCATAATTAAAATGATCTAAACCTTTTTTTTTTAAACGTCATGTTTTCCGTTAATATGAACTTAGGGAGCCATTTTTTTCCTATAAGTTCATTTCCAATATCTGAAGTACTTACCAGCTTTTTAAATTAGCCTTGAACAAACTAGACTTGATAGTTTTCAAAGGTAAGCTGCCCCTTTGACTACCAGCTTCATTCCAAGCTTTTGTTTGAACTCTACTTACATGATCTCATTTAATTCTCATGTAAAATATATGAGATGAGGTCATTGGTGTTTAGGTAAAATGACTTTTCCCTAAGTCATAAAACTCTTAAGTGATAGAGTCACAATTCCAAATGCTGGTTATTTTTTTTGTTTTTTTTTTTTTTGTGGCACATCAAACAGATCTGTATGAAGTTCCATTTTTGCCCCTGCCACAATCCTGTTCCAAAAATTGCATCTACATCCTGGATTATGGAAAGCATCTCTTAACTGGTTTCTTTTCTTCCACATTAGCAATCATTAGCCAGAATATTTTTTTTTTTTAGTGTAGATTTGATTATGTAATCTATTCTTAATTTTTTTCCTCTTGAAAGTGAAAAGTGAAAGTGGTAGTCAGTCAGTCCTGTCTGACTCTTTGCAACCCCATGGATTATAGCCCGTCAGGGTCCTCTTGGCCATGAGATTCTCCAGGCTAGAATACTAGAGTGGGTAGCCATTCCCTTCTTCAGGTAATTGTCCTGACCCAGGGATTGAACCCTGGTCTCCTGCACTGCAGGCAGATTCTTTACCATCTGAGCTATGAAGGAGTCTCAGTTATTTAAGCTAAATTTAGAAATGAGGCATTAACTAGGCAAAGAAGAAGGATAAGGATACTCTATGTTGAAGAAGCATCCGATTCAGAGGCCTCACATATCGAAAAGGGAAGTTGTTTTGAGGGTTTGCAAACATAATTCTTAATTTCAAAGTTGTCTTCAAAAGTATATGGTTAGTATGCATGGAGCTTAAGGCATGAAGAATGGTGGGAGACAGATGCTTATGGGACTCGTATGCCATACTAGAATTTTATATGTGACACATATTTTGATTTGCATTTTATAGAGATAATCATGACAGTGGTGGTAAATGAAAATATGGAAACTATGTTGTCTTGTGATAAGACAGGAGCACAGATCCCACTTATGAGGCTGTTGCATTAATGCAGGTGAGGGATAGTGAAATATTAAATCATAATAAAGGTAGTGGAATGAGGTAGTGGAATGAGTGCAAGCAGAGCTAGGATATTAAGATTATAAGTCGAGAGAACCTTACTGATGAGATGAGAAAATTTTCATCCTAATTTTGAGTACTCACTGTCACTAAATTATTGCATTCATTAAGAAATAGCAGGTTAGAAAGCCATCATGTATTTTAATAAAATGATCTAAATAATAGTAAAGTCAAGCCAGCATCAATAGGAATACATGTACATTTTGAAACTATGTCTCTAACTTGCATTTCCATATTAAAATACATATTCTGTTCAGCTTATCCAGTTTTGATATGCTGAGGTAAATTTAAGCATATATAGCCCTTAGCTATAATATAAAGTAGAAAACGTGTGCATAAATGATTTACCAATTTGAATCCTATGAATAGAATTTACAGTTTATTTCTTGTTATTCTCATCATTTTAGGGATATCTGTTCCCTTCTTTGACACAACTTGGTTGAAGTTTCTTATGCCTGTGTAACTTTTTATATAAATTAGAAAAACAGAGTTGAATGGAAAGAGACACAAGGAGTCAGAGATTCTCTACTACAAATAGTGTCATCAGTTTAGTTCAGTTCAGTCGCTCAGTCATGTCCGACTCTTTGTGACTCCATATACTGCATCACGCCAGGCCTCCATGTCCATCGCCAACTCCTGGAGTTTACTCAGACTCATGTCTGTCTAGTTGTTGATGCCATCCAACCATCTCATCCTCTGTCGTCCCCTTCTTCTCCTGCCCTCAGTCTTTCCCAGCATCAGGGTCTTTTCCAATGAGTCAGTTCTTCTCGTCAGGTGGCCGGAGTATTGGAGTTTCAGCTTCAGCATCAGTCCTTCCAATGAATATTCAGGACTGATTTCGTTTAGGATGGACTGATTGGATCTCCTTGCTGTCCAAGGGACTCTCAAGAGTCTTCTCCAACACCACAGGTCAAAAGCATCAATTCTTCAGCACTCAGCTTTCTTTATAGTCCAACTCTCACATACATACATGACTACTGGAAAAACTGTAGCTTTGACTAGATGGACCTTAGTTGGCAAAGCAATGTCTCTGCTTTTTAATATGCTATCTAGGTTGGTCATAACTTTTAATTTCGTGGCTGCAGTCATCATCTGAAGTGATTTTGGAGCCCCCCAAAATAAAATCTGTCACTGTTCCACTGTTTCCCCATCTATTTGCCATGAGGTGATGGGACCATATGCCATAATCTTTGTTTTCTGAATGTTGAGCTTTAAGCGAACTTTTTCATTCTCCTCTTTCACTTTCATCAAGAGGCTCTTTAGTTCTTCTTCACTTTCTGCCATAAGGGTGAAGTCATCTGCACATCTGAGGTTATTGATATTTCTCCTGGCAATCTTGATTCTAGCTTGTGCTTCATCCAGTCCAGCGTTTCTCATGATGTCCTCTGCATATAAGTTAAATAAGCAGGGTGACAATATACAGCCTTGATGTACTCCTTTCCCTATTTGAAACCAGTCTGTTGTTCCATATCCAGTTCTAACTGTTGTTTCCTAACCTGAATGTAGATTTCTCAGGAGGCAGGCCAGGTGGTCCAGTATTCCCATCTTTTGAAGAATTTTCCAGAGTTTGTTGTGGTCCACACAGTGAAAGGCTTTGGCATAGTCAATAAAGCAGAGAACCCCATAACAGGATGAAAAGGTGAAAAATAGTGTCATGGCCTTGTGCAAATGACTTATATCTGGGCCTCGGAAACATCATCAAATAACAGTGCTACCTGCCTCTTTACGACTATTTTGAAGGCCAACCTAAATAATGTGTAGATAAGCTTGGAAAATAATAAAGTACAGAAATAAAATATTAAAATTGGCTTTTATTTTATTCTGAGCTCAGTTACACCTAGGCAACACCAACTTGGCTAATGCATTTAATCAGTAAAGAAGAAAATCAAGTTGTGCTTTTGCCCAAAGACTTAGCAAAGACCTCATAGCATATAGTAAATTAATAGTAAAATTTATTTTACATATTTTTAGAGTTATAGAGGAAGTTACAGTTCCCTTGGTCAAATGTGAAAATAACAGACTGGAAAATATTGAAAAGATAATTAAAACTACCCTCCCCCCATACTTGTGTGTTGGAAGAGAAACATATTGCTCCTTATAGTCCTAAAGGATGAGGTAGATTTTCTCATTTATATTCAATCTTAAACATTTATCACATTATAAATTTAGCGATGATACCTATTTGTATTTATCTCATCACTTTGGAAGAGACCTTTCCAAGCAGAGCTTCACTCTGAGGGTGCAGGCAAGTTGCTTTCCCTTTGAAGCAGGGCCAGCATAAACCTGGCTTCCTTATTAGTGGTGGTGGTGTGTTAGTCGCAAAGTCGTGTCCGACTCTTCCATCCCATGGATTGTAGCCTTCCAGGCTCCACTGTCCATGTAGCCCTCCAGGCTCCTCTGTCCATGGGATTCTCCAGGCAAGAATACTGGAGTGGGTTGTCATTTCCTTCTCCTTATTAGAGGCAGTCCCAAAAGGACCATAATATTTGGAGATATCTTCGTGGCCATCCCTTCCAGTCTTAAATCCCACACAAGAATATCATCTTGGGGAATTCCCTGACAGTCCAGTGGTAACGACTTGGCACTTTCACTCCTGGGACCCTGGGTTGGATCCCTGGTGGGGAACCAAGATCTTGCAAGCCAGCTGTGAACAGGATGGGGGTGGGGGGTGTTGTCATCTTTGAGAGCCATATAGAATGAACTTCTTAACAAGTTATGAACTCACTGCCTCCTACAGCCCCTCCTCCTGAAGGACTATTCAGATAGCATGTTCCTAATGTTGCTCTTGGCCTTCACTTCACATCATGTTCTCTGGTGTTAACACCTCCATCTCCCACACCTTACAAATATTTGAAAATTTCTCACCTGTATCTTATCTCTTTCCCAAAATAAAGTTTCCAGTTTTTTCTTTCCAACCATTTTTTTTTTTTTTAAATATGCGGTGGTTGGGCTTGACCGTACTTTCCTTGGGTATATGTCTACAGACATGTTTCAATAGATTTCAGAGTGAGACATAATATATTACGGGTGTGATTTGATAAGGACAAGGTAATTCACTGAAGCTGTTAAACTTGGTGTTCTGGATGTTTCTTTTCTATTACTGAATGCTGAGACTGCAGCCCTGAAATCGTTGACCCTTGGGATCATGGAGACAATTAACACCTTTACGTGAATTTCATATTGACTTCCTTTAAAGATCTGTCCCTCACCCTGCACTTTAATAGTTCTGTTTCTGAATCTAAGCATCTTTACCTTTGGTTTATTATATTTCATCTTGACAGTCTTGGCTCATCTGTTAAACCTATGGAGACATTTTTAAATCCCAGTTTTGTGTCAGTCACAGATTCACAGATTTAATAAGCACTGTTTCTTATGTCCTTTTGCAATTTAGTGTCAAAATGCTGAACAAGAAAAGACCAAGGACAGCAGGGTTACTCTCTAATGAAATTATGTATCTGAAAGTGCTTTGCAAAACTATTTTATATTCATCTTGGTTCTGCGTCCTTTCTTCTATCTTTTTTATATGTGCTATTATATATATATATATAATATGACCTTATGTAGAATTCCTCTTATACAGTCTTTATCATTTCTTTAACTTCTTTCTCCAGTCACCTCTGCCATCAGAATCATTTCTAATTGCATCATGTGTATTTTACTTTTAGAATTTTCTTTGTTTTTTGTCATCATTTCTCTTAGAAACTTTCACAAGTGGTAACTTCTCTTGAGATTTCTAGTATATGATTTTCCTTTGTTTGCAGTTGAAAATCTTTCATTTGTATTTCTTGAGCATCTGTTGTATGTAGTGAATATGCTTGATGCTACATATACATTCAATTACTCATATGGTGTTCTTGGACCTCAAAGAGTTTATAAGCCAATGGGAGAGCTAAAGCATGTGATGTACCATTAGGGGCACATAATTGTGACACCTCTCACCCCATTCTCTCAGTTCTTTCCTGTAGTTGTAAATGTGTGTTTAAGTCATCCCCACCCTTCTACCAGAAGGACGTACTCCTCATGCTTCTAGATATTTTCTACATCCATATTGCCTATTAGCATGTTTGCAATGATTCTAGCGTCCTGTCTCCAGGTAGTCCTTGGTTCATTTGAGATTGCTCCATAATCTTCTTTTAATCCACTGTGAGTCTAATTTACAATTGCTCAACAGTTGCCCAGGATTTACAGCCTCCTATTCAACTCATTGACTTAAGTCTAGAATGTATGCTGTGATGTTCTTATTGTAACTGTTATAAGGCAGGCTCAATCTGTCTACATACATTTTTATTTACATACTCTTCTCGTATATACTCATGAGGGTGTGCATATTAGAAATGTCTGCTTATCTATATATGCATAAAGTATATCTATATATGCATAGGTATTTCTAATATAATGTATGTATATACTATGTAGGTATTTAAAATATACTGTGTATATAGTATGCCAGTGTGAATTTACTTAGACCATAAATTCATGGATATATAAATTTCAAGTAGATCTATTTTCAATATAGTTTATTTAGCATTTTGAATAGAGCTTAAAGTAATAAATTAAAAACAAAGAAACAGCCACTACCACAACAAAATCAGAATGATTCCTATCCACACATGCAGCATTTTCTCCCAGTATTTTAAACCACCTCACATTTCCCAAGCACCAGAAATCCATATTTTCTTTTATTTTTTGGCTAATAAAGGTAAGAGCAGGTGGAGAGACTCTTCAGCCTCAGTCCAGCAAGGTAAATGGCAGTGGATAGTTTAACATACATGCTTTAGTGGTACGAAGGCTAATTTGTATCCCTTACAGTGATGCAGCTGCTGAGCCCTGGTACCCAGTGTGAGCAGCAGTGAGGTGCTTTTCCTTGATTAGTGGACTTAAGGGTTTGGTTTTTTCCCTAGTTCTCCTGGAGACATTGTATTCAAGATGTGGTTTAAAAAAGGATTGAAGAATTCACTGCAGTTGCTAAACTTGGTGTTCTTAATGTTCCTTTTCTATTAATGAATGCTGAGATTGCAGCCTGATACTGTTGCCTCATAAGGGTTATTCCAAGGCACATGATGTACCATTATGTTGATTCACATGCAGTTGTGAGAAATACAGAGATCCCCATATGTCCTACTCCTAGTTTCTCCCACTGATACATCTTGCATAACTGTAGTATAAAATCTAGTATCTCAGCCAAGAAACTGAGACCACTCTTATCCACTGACCTTATTCAGATTTTAGCAGCTAAACATATTTTTATGTGTGTTGATACTCAGCTTTATAAAGTTGATCACATGTAGGTATGTATAAACATAGTCAAAATACCAAATGGTTCTATCCCCATAATACCGCTTGCTACTCTTCTGTACCCACAGCTGCCTCTGTCCCCCATCCCTAACTCCTATCGATCATACTTAACTTTAAAAGAAGTGTACTCATGTATTACTTGTATTATGAATATTAATAAACATATGGGACATGTACTTTCTTATTTGCATATTAAAAATGATCTGCTTTCTACAGATTTCTGCATGAGTCAGAGTTTGAAGAAAGTACATGTATAATAGACATGCTTTGAAGTTCAGTAAAATGTGCTTTAAAAATTCTTACGGTTCAAAGTTGTATGCAGTGTTATGCTCTCTTTATGAAATAATTTCTGTTTTCACCTGCAAGAGGTGAGGTTGTGGAAGAAAGGAAATAATGAAAGGAGAGAAAGGGATGTGTGGAGGGGGAGAGAAGTGGAGTGGGATAGAAGGAGGAACAGTAAGGTGAGGTTGAGAACCTGCATATATAGAAGATCTAAGTAAATTGATGCATCACTGCCCAAAATGGTCAGAGATCAGATGGAGACAAAGCCCCTATGCCAGTATGGACTACTATTAAAGACTTGGTATCTCAACCTGATAGGAAACTTTATTGGCACTCTGAAGAAAGAAGGAGAAAGAGGGCAAAATCAGTGGAAATAAGTTGAAATGTAGAGAGGTTTGATTTATATAAAATATAAACATTTTTGGCAAGTTATAGTATTTAGACACATGCATTACTCACATCCACCACTGTATGCATATGTGTAATATACAAAGACCATTCAAAATGACACTATAATGTCAGTATTATTATAACCATTTTTAAAACTAAGAGACAAAAGTTCTAAGTAAATCAGGAGTCACAGAAGACAGGGAGGCCAGAAAGGAATGGAGGGAGCAATGGAGGGAGGCGGGAAAAAGGAAAGAAAGGAAGAAATGGGGATTCAGGAAAGAAGAAGGGAGTGAAGGGGGAAGAATGAAACGGTGTGTGTAGATATTAAACATTGCCTTGATAAGAACTTACTGATATTCTCCTTTAATTGAAAAATAATGTTACCGAGGTGCCACATGATGTGAAGATTGCGTGTGTGCTAAGTCACTTCAGTCGTGTCCAGCTCTCTGCAACCCCATGGACTCTAGCCCACCAGGCTCCTCTATCCATGGGCTTCTCCACGCAAGATACTGGAGTGGGTTGCCGTGCCCTCATTAGGGGTGACCCTAATATCTGTCCGCTGATTTTTTTCCAAATCACTAAGAGTAACCAGAATGTTGCACTTTCTTTTTCCCTGTTTCAAGGAAACAGAGCAGGACTGATGTTTATAGTGTTAGAATAAACCACAATCTAGGACAGGAAGAAGTCAAAGGGCAACTCTCTCTCTTCACCAGGGGATGAGGATGTGCCAATCAAAATTGTCTTTAAGAAGAAAAAAAATATTTTCTGAGTTTTGAAATTCAAAAAAAAGATTTAAAGGAAACATTTAGTAGAGAAAATTTAGCTTATGAATGATTTATGTATTGAGGTATTTTTTATTACTATTTTGCATTTTTTTGATTCTGTCTTATAAGAAGACATTAGTTATGCAAGGGAAGGTACTTCATTAACTCTGTAATCTTCGTTCAGCCTATTTTACATTTCTTTTACTTATTTTTGTGTAGGAGTCTTGTGGGCAAACTCTAGTAGATTTTTATAATTAAAGTCAAATTGGGATGATGCGTTTGGTTTCTTCACTAAATCAGATATTAATTTAGTATCCATTGTTTATCAAGAAAAATCTATTATGATAAATTATCATTATGAGATTTAGTGAAGGAGTCAGCTCCTTGAAAAAAATCCACAGCCAACAACCACCTCTACCCACCTTCTGCCCCTTCTAAAACAGCCCTTCACCTTGGGTTGTATCTCTTGAAATACAGCATTACTTGAAGTTATTTTCTTGACTTGTTAACAGGAAATTGCAAATGCAGTAATAAAATTTTTAGGTCACCAAGATTTATGTTTTATTTAACTGCTGAACTCTTGCTATTAGAGGAGAGGAATGATTAGTTGTTCTCATTTACAATGTGACATTTACATTAAGCAATAAATGTTCTAGTGGTGCATTAATTTATTTATCATATGATTCTGGATGTGTATAGTAATTTGTAAACATTTTCCTATAGCCAAGTACATGATACTACACTTTTATCCAGTAACACAAATGCATTTCCATATTCAATCAGTGTCTCTAATTTAATTTTTAAATTAGGTTTAGCAATGCTGGTGATGAGGCAAGCAGTAATAGTGTTTATATGAATCCTTCTGAATATTTATGCATTTAAAAGACTCATTTATGTGAAGTAATTTCCAATTTTATTTTGCATTTCTAGTTCATTTTTTCAAGCTATTTGTCTTAATAAAATAGCACTTTTTATGTTATACCCTCATTTTTGAAGTAGTGCACTAAGGATCATGGTCATATTATGCCAAGCCATATATGATTATTAAATAGCTGATTAAATTAATTTCAGTGAAATCAAGATTCATTTGTTCACATATATCCAAAATTTTGACTTTTTGCTTCATGAAATCAAAGACATATCTGGATGACTGATTTTTAATCATTTTCAATACAAGGTAAATGTAATTAAGGACTGATGTAAAACACCTCCCTCATGTTATTCTGTGGGGCCTCCTTGTTGGCTCAGTGGTGAAGAATTCACCTGTCAGTACAGGAGACCCGGTTTTGATCCCTGAGTCAGGAAGATGCCCTGGAGAAGGAAATGGCAACCTATTCCAGTATTCTTGCCTGGAAAATCCCATGGACAGAGGAGCCTGGCAGGCTACAGTCCATGAGGTCTCAAAAGAGTCAGACATGACAGCAACTAAACAAAAAGAACATATTATTTTGTACTATTAGAGATAACAATAAGATGGATAAAAATCAGTAATGATGCCATTTGGTGGATTTGTAGATGTTCAAATCCTGGATATTTAAATTGAAAGGAATACTTAAGATTATTTTACTGTTAGCTTCAAATATTTCAAGGATTTCCTTAAGGTTTAATGGGCTAAAACTTAAGGCAGCCTTAGGAAGAAGTTCTCTTTGTTGCTGTTCATTCGCTCAATCGTGTCTGACTCTTTACAATCCCATGGACTGCAACACTCCAGGCTTCCCTGTCCTTCACCATCTCCCGGAGCTTGCTTAAACTTATGTCCATTAAGTTGGTGATGCCATCCAACCGTTTCGTCTTCCGTTGTTCCCTTCTCGTCCCACCTTCAATCTTTCCCAGCATCAGGGTCTTTTCTAATAAGTAGGCTGTTCACATCAGGTGGCCAAAGTACTGGAGCTTCAACTTCAGCATCAGTCCTTCTAATGAATATTCAGGACTGATTTACTTTAAGATTGACTGGTTTGATCTCCTTGCAGTCCAAGAGACTCTCAAGAGTCTTCTCCAACACCACTGTTCAAAAACATCAATTCTTTGATGCTCAGCTTTCTTTATGGTTCAACTCTCACATCCATGCATGACTACTGGAAAAACCATAGCTTTGACTAGATGGACCTTTGTCAGCAAAGTAATGTTTCTGCTCTTTAATATGCTGTCTTGGTTTGTAGCTTTTCAGGAGGGAAATAAAATTATTGAATGCCCTAAAGCAAATAGCACATTTTGATTGGTACTTTCAGATATACTATGCTTTGAAATAATTACAGCTTTTTATAATATTGTTTTTTTTAATTATTATTTTAAAAGAGAAAACTGAGGAATACTGTCATAGTGATGGTTCGAACCCAGGTTCATAAGACTTTAAAGTTCTGCCTTTACTGATAGTGAGATTCAAATTAAAATACATGTTCAGACGACTGATGGACAGTCATTATTGAGGAGAAAAAAAAGATATTCCTTAATAACTCCTAGAGTTTTGCCCATGTTTTCTGAGTTCTTTTTGGAGTTTCATATTGGCATCTAAGATAATTGTTAGAGGGAGAACCATATTTCTTGGGAATACATGTACATAAACAGTAACAGTTGCCAAATTTTCTAAGATTGTGGAAGAAGGCCAACATAGCAACATCTTGGAACTATGGAACTGATCAGAATTTCTTATAAGATGTTTTATTTAAACATACTATCAAGAAGAAAAGGAAGTCCTTAAAAGATCTCACAAGAAAATTGCTTTATTAGAATTGCAGTCTAAAATCTCTTTGTTTTGGGCATTGCCAAAATACATGGACCCGCTGTCCCCCCAAAAGAAATAGCACCATTTTAGGTTAGTTTACTATAGAATCTATAATAGTTGTCTGAAATCTTCACTCCCATTATGAGACATAAGAGCATTGATTTGTAGTGAGATCGCCCTGGTGAGCGGAGAAGGCACTGGCACCCCACCCCAGTACTCTTGCCTGGAAAATCCCGTGGACGGAGGAGCCTGGTGGGCTGCAGTCCATGGGGTCGCTAAGAGTCCGACGCGACTGAGCAACTTCACTTTCACTTTTCACTTTCATGCATTGGAGAAGGCAATGGCAACCCACTCCAGTGTTCTTGCCTGGAGAATCCCAGGGACGGGGGAGCCTGGTGGGCTGCCGGCTATGGGGCTGCACGGAGTCGGACACGACTGAAGTGACTTCGCAGCAGCAGCAGCAGCCCTGGTGAGACCTCCAGCTTTGGCAGGTACTAGCTCTATAACCTTGTTAAAGATTTCTTGACTTATCTCTATTCCTCCTCTTTTTAAATAGTGATGTAGATGAATATGTGTTTCATTTGATTCTTGGGAGAAATGATTTGGATAACACCTGCTTTTTTGTAGCTGGTGCATAGTATAGTAATTGCTTAATAAAAGACAGTATAACAAAAGAAAAATGTTGTCATTCATAAATTATATAACAATACATATGAAGAACTTTGCCTGGGGAATTTGAATTATATAGGATTGTGTCAGTTTCTGTACTTTTCATATTAAAATGAAGACACAGAAATATGCTTAATCATCAATCCTTAGTTTTTTCTTTTTCTTTTAGTTAGCATAATAATTGAAAGCACTTATACTTTGCTATCATAATGCACTATTATAAAGTAAAATTCTAAATTCAAATTTATCCTTGTTGTAGTAACAATACTGATAGCAGCAGCAGCAGAAGTAACAATACTGCTTGCTGTAGTAAATGCTACCTCATTACTGCAGATAAGGGAAAAGATAGTTTCTAAAACAATGAAGTTTTTTCACTTAAATATTTTAGTTCTAAGAGCTTATGATACTTATACCAGGAATTTAATGTACTGTTAAGTCACACATGTGTGTAGATATGTGGATGAGTTATATAATTTTTATGATAATATCTTCTTTTTATAATAACAAAATCCTAGAAATGGTGCCTTTCAGTTGGGATGTATTCTGAGCAGATTATGTTGTATTCATATGAAAGATATTGACTGATAGGATGGATGGTGTTGATGATAGAAGATAGAAATTGAATAATCTCCAGGATACATTAAAGGAATAGAACAAAACAGCATACAGTATTCTTGTATGTGAATAAAAATCTACACATATGCACACACATTTATATATGCATGAAATATTTCTGAGAGGATGTTCTGAAATGTGAAATTTGTTCTTTCTGAGAAGGCTGTGTATTTCTTACATTTTTGCCATATATATATATATATATATATATATATGTAAAATGTGTTTTAAAATATTATTGAAGGAAATAAATGAAAAGGTAAGCAATAGCTATCTCAGATGGTTGGCATATGATTTATTTATCTCTCTCTATAGGGGTTATGTCTTATTTATTCTATAATTTTATAATAGCATCTTTCTTTTATAATAAATATAAATTTTAAAGATAGCATTGGTTGTCATATTCATAAAAATACTTTGAAATAAAGAAAATGTAATTGAAAAGTGGAAGTGAAAGTTGCTCAGTCGTATCCAACTCTTTGCGACCCAGTGGAATAGTCTATGGAACTCTCCAAGCCAGGGTACTGGAGTGGGTAGCCATTCCATTCTCCGGGGGATCTTTCCAACTCAGGGATCAAATCCAGTTCTCCTACATTGCAGGCAGATTCTTGTACTTTTAGTCAACTTTATCATTTATCTGTGCATTGATTTTTAGAATTTTGGAATAAATTCCATATTAGCTTAGCAATAGTTTCCTTTTCTTTTTGGATAAAGTCGTAATTATTACATCTCTCAGGACAATGTAATCACCGTCTTAAATTTTGACTCTATAAGGCCTTTCACACATCTTTACAAATGGAGATAGCAGAAACAATAAACTAAACTTGAGTCATCCTTGTATCATCTTCAGTCTGTATTTATTCTCACTCTTTGGAATTGTACTATTCCTCACGTTTGCCTCTGTGGATAAAATAAGTCATAGCCAAAGTAAAACCAAAATGCTTTTACTCATTTCAAGAACATTTTTAAAACTTAGCCTATTTCTACATTAAAAATTGACAGTGATTGAGTGTCAGTGATACTATTATATAGATCTTGAGGGAAAGCAAGTAAATATTGTGTCTCATAGAGCAAGGTTGATTATTATTTAGATTGACATGGAACTTTTAGAAACAGAAATCAGCAATCTGCTGACATGGAGTTAAAATACAAATGGTACATCTCTGTATTTTCTCCCTAGACGTATGGGTTGAAATAAATGAATTTTATCTATTTAAGAAAAAAACAGGCAACTTGGCAAACTATTAACTCCATGAAAGTGAAAGTCACTCAGTCATGTCCAACTCTTTGCGACCCCATTGGCTATATAGTCCCTGGAATTCTCCAGGCCAGAATATTGGAGTGGGTAGCTGTTCCCTTCTCCAGGGGATCTTCCCAACCCAGATCTCCTGCATTGCAGGCTGATTCTTTACTAGCTGAACTACCAGGGAAGCCTGAGAATACTGGAGTGGGTAGCCTATCCCTTCTCCAGCAGATCTTCCCGACCCAGGAATTGAACTGGGGTCTCCTGTATTGCAGGCGGATTCTTTACCAGCTGAACTGCAAGGGAAGCCCTCTTTAACTCCATGAGGGCAAGACTGATGAGATTCATTCATTCATTGCTGTATCCCCATTGTAGGGTTTCTGGTACTTAGTAGGGATGATTAGTATTTAACAGTAGCCTACAAGTTGAATTCATTGAAATATAAAGAAAATTGAACTTTGATGTATTGTATGATTGTTTAAACTATTTTCAACTTCCAAAAGTGAAAAGCAGACTGCTGACATATTTATTAGAATCAGAGCCTATTACAGATTCCACTGGAAAGCCTTATTATGCAAATCTATGAATATTTAAGTTCTATTTAGTGATATTCCTGATAGAGATTGAAATTGATCACACAGTTAACAGCAACTATACTTTTCAAAGATACATCATTAGCATATTTTGATATCCTTTCTTTTTTATTCTTGTCTCCTTTGAAGAGTCCCTGTAACCATTCTGCCAGGTGTTTGGGAAGATATGTAGTAGCTGAGCACCCTTACTTCTGTCACCATCCTCAAAACCAACTTTGGAGATGCTTTCACCCTGCCCGTCTTCTGCAGCAGCCAGGCAGAATGCTGACTCCTTCTCTGCAGTGAGGAACTCTTCAGGCTCCAGAAGTAAGTTGATCGCATTCAGTTTGGTCATTGCCAGTGGGTTTAAAAACACTTTAGGTGAGGCTAACTAGAAATCTTGCTAATTAATATACAAATTAAAAGCCGATACTATTCATCACTGAATATTTCTTTTATTTTTTGAGTCCTGTCTTTTTGGAGATACAAATTCTACCACATTGATGTTGCTAACCTATACTTTTATGGAATATTCAAAAAATTTTTTGATATTTCGCTTGTGTTATTATAAATTGTATTTGCAGTCTTGAGACATAGATGTGGGAGAGATTAACATAATAATGGTTGCACATGAATAAATAGATTAAGAATGACCAAGTTTTTATCCAAGTTCCTTAGCTGATGAATTATGAAGATGGAATAAAATCCCTGGTTTTTGACTCTTGATACTCTAGTATTCCTTCCAGGTCTGTGATCCCTGTTGCTGCATAGAAGGTAAGGGACTGGTGCTAGAAATAGTGCTTTCCTTGATTGGTTGATTTACTGAATGACATGTTCTCTGTGTCACTGAAGGAGTTATGGCAGCCTATACATATGCATTCAGAAAAACTAAGGACAAGGGAAATCGTATGTAGGAAAATTAAAGGAAAAAGAGGCACATGAAGTATTGTGTATACGACCCAAAACCAAATTCCCAGCTACGTGTTTATCTCTCTTCTTTCTAGTTGCTGGATAAATCAAGTAAATACATTAATTACATGATTATTTGTATTCACAGGGTTTGATAGTAAAGACAGTTTATTTCGAACTTTAGACTTTCCTGGCCCATGTGTTAGATTCTGTCTTTTTGCCATTTTTCTAGTTTATTTGGTTTAAATTTAGAATATTTCTTTTTTACTTCGTCAAAACTCTTGATTTAAGTGCCTCTTGCTGCTGTTAAGGATATATTTGTATCACATTGTGACCATATAGAAAATGATTATGGGTATATTTTTACAGACAGCATAAATTTGATGTAGCCTACCCTGTCCTACTGACTGACTGACATTGTCCTAGTAATTCGGTTCTTGGCAATTGAAATTTCCTTGAAGGGAATGAGTAGGAGATACTTAATAACCTTACTTTTATTTTGCAACATATTGCAGCTTAATACACCACCAACAGACAGGTCTGTGTCCTTAGAGAATATAGAGACTGTTAAGAATTTATTACTGAATCATAGTGTTACCCTTGTATAAGACTTAAAACAGGCTGCCAGTATGTCGTTGCTAGTGTTCTGAAAGTAATATAGAAGGACTACTTTTAAGACATAAACAGAATGTATTGGATTATGTTGAGGTTAATTCATTATAACTCTAACTGTAGCATAAAATGATAAATCTGCATATACAGAAGATACATTACAAATCATTATTTTAGTGTAGTTTTTTTCTATGTATATTTTATTATATTCTGCTCTTTATGCACATGATTTATTCATTTATCTTAAGAATTGTTTTCATGGCTTTTGTCCTTGAACTTTTTTTAAATAAAACAACTTGAGGAAGACATTCTAAATTTTCCACATTTTTCTTTTCTTAAAGAAATTGAGGATATTCTCTGAGCCTGAGGTGGTTTGACACATTTTTTAGATGTGGACCATCTGGGGTTTGTTTCTTAAAGGCAACCCCACAAGAAGCTGTAGAGAATTTATCTGCCCAAACAATGAATTATATAATTAATTAATTTTTGTTTTTCACAGATAAGACTGACTTTTTCTAAATAAACATCAGACTTAATGAAAGCTGTTAGCCAAGGAAATGTATCTACTGATGTAGATTCCCTAGTGTAAATCACAAGACTTAGTGAATTCAACTACATTTTCATTTACTAATGGCTATAATCAAGGCCAAAGGGATTTACTTAATTAACCTGGCAATAGAAGGCTAAACAGAAATAATTTATATATTGAAAACGACTCTTCTGAGTTAATGTTTAATTCAATTTTTTTAATTGCCAGTCCATTAGTCTGTAAAAGTAGAACCTCCTTTTCCATTTTATTTTTTCCTTTGGAGTAACATTAGGCTAAAAGTCTTGGATAGAATTAATCACACTTAAAAAAGAGAAAGTAAATACATTCCTAATTAGGTTCCTCAAATTTCAAATGGCTCATTGAAAATTCATAGCACATCCATTAAAATCCCTTTAAAAAACTAAACGAGATACTGGGAACTTTCTTAGTGGAAGTAATGAATGGAGAAGTAGTAAAAGAATGAGATAATGGAAGGCCTGTTTGTTATTAGTGCAGGTCAGCTGAGGTGGTGGTATTATGATGGTTATTTTTCTTACTGTGGCCTTTTCAATTAGTTTTGATCAGAAGAGAATACTTTTATCTGTTTCTGCTGTTCCTGTTTAGCTAAAGCACAGATAAATTTAAAGAATTAAGAATAGTGTCTGAAGAGGAGATGTACATGCCTGTGTAAATATATCAGTTCAGTTCAGTCCCTCAGTGGTGTCTGACTCTTTGTGACCCCATGGACGCCAAGCATGCCAGGCTTTCTTGTCCATTACCAACTCCCGGAGCCTATTCAAACTCATGTCCATCATGTCAGTGATGCCATCCAACCATCTCATCCTCTGTCTTCCCCTTCTCCTCCCACCTTCAATCTTTTGCAGCATCAGGGTCTTTTCCAGTGAGTCAGTTCTTCTCATCAGGTGGCCCAAGTACTGGAGTTTCAGCTTCAGCATCAGTCCTTCCAGTGAATATTCAGGACTGATTTCCTAAGCATAATTTAATATACTCACAGCAGCAATGATAGTTACAAGGCTAGTGTGCCTTCTAAAGAGCAAGGTAGCCTTGTGCTGTGCTACATCAGTTCAGTCGTGTCCGACTCTGTGCGACGCCATGGACTGCAGCCCGCCAGATTCCTCTGTCTGTGGGATTCTCCAGGCAAGAATACTGGAGTGGGTTGCCATTTCCTTCTCCACAGGTAGCCTTAATGACATTAAATATGTAATAGGAATATGAGGTAGCTTTAAAAATTTGAATATGGTCTCAGCCAGTGTTTTATTTATTTTTTTTAATTTCATGTATATACATATATCTCTAGCCATATATGTATGGCTAAATCATTGAAATCATTGGTACTTGAAATCAGTCCAGATGCTTGAGCCACAAAAACATAGAGAATTAGGCTTATTGATAGGACAAAGTGACACACTGGAGTAAATACATGAATTAGGTTCAATAATCCTGAAATGTAGAGCAGAGGGTAAATATGTTACATCATGCAGTGCTCAGTATGAGAAGAAGGGAGAATAAAAAACTTTATATTGACTTTCATTTATTTATTTACTTAGTGCCAGTCATTTCCGAATTGATATGTCTAATCACCTAAGTGCCTTAATTTAACATGTCGCAAACTAAGCTCTTGGCCATCCTACAAACGCTTTTTTAACAGACTTGAGCTCAGTAAATGACATCATCCTGTACCAGGAAAAAAATAAGAATCATCTGTCTCTTTACTCTTTCGTTCCACAGTTCCACCACCTAATCTGGTCATATTTACCTACCAAAATATTTCTTAAATTCATCCACTCTTCTCCATTAGGGACCATCAGTACCTTGGTCCGACCATAATTTCTCCCCTGGGCTACTCCAGAGACCTCTTGAATTATCTGTTCACTTGCACTGATGCACTTACTCTGTCTCCATAGGTAGCAAATAGACCTTTACAAAATAGAAAATTGAGATGACATACCTCTCTAAAGACCATTCCCCTTAGAACACAGACCAAGTTTTATCATGGCTTACAACACTCCCATGGGTGAACACTTTTTCTAAGTGCTCAACCCACATGATGCTCCATTCCTTCCCTGCATTCCACATGCCTTTCAGGGCTTCTTCCCTGTCATGTGGCCGCCACTGAGATCTTTGCACGTGGTTGATTCTCCCTAAGTGGGATAACCACTCCCATCTCCTTTGTGCCTAGAGTCTCAACACAGTATTTGCTACCTGAAGGAACCCTTTCTTGCTCCACCTGACAAAATCATCCCCTTGAATTTTAGGGTCTCATCGCACCTTATAACTAATTCACTGACATCTTGTCTCTCTGTGCAGCTGTCTGACTAAAACTGACTTCTCCTCCAGGATGAAAGCCCTGTAAAGTCACAGTCCGTGTCCATTTTGCTCAATATTGTGTCTCTTTTTTTCTTTAGGCACTGTGAAAACAGGCATAGAGTCCCTCCCTCCCCATACCCGTGTGTGTGTGTGTGTGTGTGTGTGTGTGCGTGTGTGTGTTTTAAGAGAGGAAAAGCCTCTGAGATCTGTAAAATAATCACTACTGCATCAGAGAACATTGTCACAGACAGGAAATGTTACTGAAAATTTAGTGCTTATATTTTGCCTTTCTGTCAACTTGGGTCTTTTTGTTGTTTTTATTTTGTTGTTTGTCTTTCTTTAGTGACTTAGAGTTTTCCTTATGACTTTCTTGACTCTGTTATAAAGTTCCTGAAACTCTGATTCTACTGACAAGAGCTAGGGCTTTTATTTCTAGAACTAATAGCTTTGCAAGTAGTGGCCTAAATGTGTTTACATCTATACTGACAATGGTATATATTAAATATAAATGTTTAGATGTTTAAATATGAGTGTTAAATACAAGGCGCAGGAAGCTTTCATCATGTAAAACATGAACATTTTTTGCTTTTATTTTAGAAAATAAAGGTTCTGATGACATCAGCTAGAACAAAATTCTTAAGTATTAATATCAACTATTAGATCTCTTGATTTGTGTTTGCATTTTCCTCTTTTCAGAGCATGACCTCATTTTGTTTCAGGCTCACCATTCACAGTGGGTGGCTGCTTTTCCAGCCCTACCTCCCTCCTTAGCTCAGCATCATTCTTCAGGGTCTTGTTTTGTGGTCCATGGCAGATCAAGACCTGCCCTTGCTATTATGAAGCAGATACAAATGAATCTAACTAAGATTTTGGTCTAAAAATAATTGTGGATCAGTAGGAGAAGCTGGTAAAGAATTTGCCTACAATGTGGGAGACATGGGTTTGATCCCTGGGTTGGGAAGATCTCCTGGAGAAAGGAAAGTCTATCCACTCCAGTGTTCTGGCCTAGAGAATTCCATGGACTGTTTAGTCCATGGGGTTGCAAAGAGTCGGACACAACTGAGCGACTTTCACACTCAAACTCCACACACCCACTCTAGTATTCTGGCCTGGAGAATTCCATGGACTGTATAGTCCCTGGGGTTGCAAAGGGTTGGACATGACTGAGCAACATTCACTTTCCTTCAAGAGAAGTAAGGGCGTTATGACTCAGAAAGAACTAGCAAAAGATATACAGTGAAGGAAAGCTACACATAGTCATGTTCAGGGGAAAAAGAGCTTACCTGTATCTGAGATTCAGTTCAGCTCAGTTGTTCACTCATGTCCAACTCTTTGCGACCCCATGAACTGCAGCATGCCAGGCCTCCCTGCCATCACCAACTCCTGGAGTCCACCCAAACTCATGTCCATTGAGTCAGTGATGCCATCCAACCATCTCATCCTCTGTCATCCCCTTTTCCTCCCACATTCAGTCTTTCCCAGCATCAGGGTCTTTTCAAATGAGTCAGTTCTTCATATCAGGTGGCCAAAGTATTGGAGTTTCAGCTTTAGCGTCAGCCCTTTCAATGAATATTCAGGACTGATTTCCTTTAGGATGGACTGGTTGGATCTCCTTGCAGTCCAAGGGACTCTCAAGAGTCTTCTTTAACACCACAGTTCAAAAGCATCTATTCTTCGGCACTCAGCCTTCTTCACAGTTCAACTCTCACATCCATACATGACTACTGGAAAAACAAATAGCCTTGACTAGACGGACCTTTGTTGACAAAGTGATGTCTCTGCTTTTTAATATGTTATCTAGGTAGGTCATAACTTTCCTTCCAAGGAGTAAACGTCTTTTAATTTCATGGCTGCAGTCACCATCTGCAGTGATTTTGGAGCCCAGAAAAATAAAGTCTGCCACTGTTTCCACTGTTTCACCATCTATTTGCCATGAAGTGATGGGACCGGATGCCACAATCTTAGTTTCCTGAATGTTGAGCTTCAAGTCAACATTTTCACTCTCCTCTTTCAATTTCATCAAGAGACTCTTTAGTTCTTCTTCACTTCCTGCCGTAAGGGTGGTGTCATCTGCATATCTGAGGTTATTGATATTTCTCCCAGCAATCTTGATTCCAGCTTGTGCTTCCTCCAGCCCAGCATTTCTCATGATGCACTCTGCATATAAGTTAAATAAGCAGGGTGACAATATACAGCCTTGACGTACTCCTTTTCCTATTTGGAACCAGTCTGTTGTTCCATGTCCAGTTCTAACTGTTGCTTCCTGACCTGCATACAGGTTTCTCAAGAGGCAGGTCAGGTGGTCTGGTATTCCCATCTCTTGAAGAATTTTCCACAGTTTATTGTGATCCACACAGTCAAAGGCTTTGGCATAGTCAATAAAGCAGAAATAGATGTTTTTCTGGAACTCTCTTGCTCTTTCGATGATCCAGCAGATGTTGGCAATTTTATCTCTAGTTCCTCTGCCTTTTCTAACACCAGCTTGAACATCTGGAAGTTCACAGTTCACGTATTGCTGAAGCCTGGCTTGGAGAATTTTGAGCATTACTTTACTAGCGTGTGAGATGAGTGCAATTGTGAAGTAGTTTGAGCAATCTTTGGCATTGCCTTTCTTTAGAATTGGAATGAAAATTGACCTTTTCCAGTCCTGTGGCCACTGCTGAGTGTTCCAAATTTCCTGACATATTGAGTGCAGCACATTCACAGCATCATCTTTTGGGATTTGAAATAGCTCAACTCGAATTCCAAAACCTCAACTAGCTTTGTTCATAGTGATGCTTCCTAAGGCCTACTTGACTTCACATTCCCGGATGTCTGTCTCTAGCTGAGTATGAGTAATCACACCATTGTGATTATCTGGGTCGTGAAGATCTTTTTTACACAGTTCTTCTGTGTATTCTTGCCACTTCTTACTATCTTCTGCTTCTGTTGGGTCCTTACTATTTCTGTCCTTTATTGAGACCATCTTTGCATGAAATGTTCCCTTGGTATCTCTCATTTTCTTGAAGAGATCTCTAGTCTTACCCATTCAGTTGTTTTCCTCTCCTTCTTTGCATTGATTGCTGAGGAATGCTTTCTTGTCTCTCCTTGCTATTCTTTGGAACTCTGCATTCAAATGGGTATATCTTTCCTTTTCTCCTTTGCTTTTCACTTCTCTTCTTTTTACAGCTATTTGTAAGGCCTCCTCAGATCATGCAGTGTAATTCTTATTAGAAGTAGAGTTGGTCTGGGCCTCGGAGGTAGGTTTCAGCCTTGGACTATTGTTAATGTGCTGATGCATTGTCCCATTTAGGTAAAAATTCCAGAAGCTAGAGAGAGAATGCATGGTTCTCCCTAAAGCCCTTAAGTACTGACACCAAAATTAAAAATGTCTTAGCTGGCAGTATTTGATGAGAAAGGCCTCTGCTCTGTCTAATGTTAGCGTTGGCCCTGTGGGTTGCTAATACTATAGCTCTTACTGTGAAGAGTCCTGGGAAGAGGTCTGAAGAAATGCTTTGCTTTAGGAGATAATGATTACTTTACATTTAGGGCCAGAAGAAATTGATGTCATGTGGAGAGTACTTCTGGCAACCAGCATTAGATGCATGGCAGCAATCTTAATTGCAACGCATTGGCTAAGAAACTCATTGGAAAAAATCCAGTTTTTATGGACCCAACCTTAGCCAGTTTATTGTAATGAGCACCCTGTTCCACTGGCTATGCTGTTCACCTCTTTTGAATCGCTATGCTCTGCACTAGGAGTATTTTAACATATGTCAGATTTGGAATTCTCTGGGTATACCAAGGCATCTCTCCATCAATATTAAGTAGTGTGTGGGAGGCTTTACAGAAAGGGGAAAAATTGGCAGTACAAAGGCTTCTTTTAGAAAAAAATTCATTTTACCGTGAAGAAACTCACAGACTGGGAGAAAATGTGTATGCTATATTGATCATAAACAGCAACTTAATATTGCTAATGACATAACATGAAGGGAGGAAATATTCAAATATATACTCAGAACTACATGGAAAGATGTGTAAAAATCAGAGACCTTAGAGACATATCATTACTAGCTGAAAATATTAGTAATATAAGAAAACCTAGAGACTTGATTTTGAAAACTGCTAACTTTGTACATTTAACTTAGATGATATGGTTTTGACACAAAGGTATTTAATATCTGTTAATAGAATGTTTAAGAACACCAGTGGTGCTGAAGATATTTTATCACTGAGAGGGAATCAATAAGGCATACCACTGGGAATGCAGACAAACAGGAGTTAATGTGTGGGTTCCTCTAAATGATAAGCTTCCATCACCCCTGTTTACATATGTAAACCTGTAGGAATGACGACTGTGACTTTGCAGCATGGTCATTTGTCTTATTAATTAATGGGCTGTTAGGAATATTCAAGGTATAACTTACTTGACATAAACCCATTTTCTGTGTGTGTATATGGTGAAAGATCAGGCAAATGAGTTTTAGCAACTGAGATGAAAGCTTTGGTGCTGAGGTAAAAGCATCTTTTGTTTTAAGGTGACTATTCCTGTTAGTATCAGATAGCTCTAAATCCATAATAAGAATCTGGCTTTCTTTGTGATCACTTGCATGCAAATATGGATTACTGTGCTAAATCCTGAAGCCTTAACACACTGTTTAATATCTAGAAAACAAATAACCTTTTAATACCTGCTTACTTATTTATGTCTTGAAGATAGTATTCCATTACAGACAAATGAGTGCCTCTTAGATTATTTCAATACTTACTAACAATGATTCTAACACAGAAATAATTTGCAATTGAAAATATGCACCATTATATATAAAGAGACCAAAAGATGCACTTTTCCATAATAAGAATTCTCTACTTAAGACAGGACTGAAACAGAAATACAGATGAAACATTTTATATGCAATTTAACAAAATGTTTTCATTTTATTAGATTGTATTTTGAAGCACTTTTCATATTTACTATATGCATCTTGAAATGAAATGGTAGAATCTCAAAATTTTAGATCAGATTTAATTAAAGAATGACTCTGTATGAAGCAATTAGAGTGATAATGAGAGTGGACCTGTATTATTCATGGATTTTATTGATGCCGTTATATGTAAATATCCTCATTCTGGAAACTGGTATCCAGGAATGAGTCACATAATAGTGAGCCTGGTAGCATCCAGTATCTGAATCACTTGGGTTTGTCCTGTATTCATCATAACATACAAGTAGCTTTTATTAAAGGTATAGAGAAATTCTTTAAACCTCTTTAGCAATACTTTGCTATTTTTTTATTGGTAGTTTCACAGTAGCATTCCTGATTTCTAATACTTGAGGACAGAATCTATGTGATTCCACATGCAGTTGTACCAAGAATATTTATAAAAAGAGATCTATACTACTCTGTTATGAAAAGTTATGATAAATAAGGAACATATTGAAGAAAATATCCAATAATAATCTAGCAATCATCAGTCTAACTTATCCTTACCCAGTCTTGTTTGTATCTTTATCATTTATTTTTGCCACATGATATCCATGTGAACAAGTAATATTTTGTTCTCATGTATTTTAAATCTCAGAAATGATCATATCTGTGCTGTAGACTCAGGCAAGTGTTTTGCTCAAATAGAGTTTTTTATGCTTTTGTTTCTTAGGATATTTCTTGAGTCACCTTCAGAAATAAGTCCAGAAAGCAGTAACTCTATATAAGATGTACTACTACATGAGAAACTCTTATTTAATCTACTTCAAATAAACCAAAAGACCACTTATTTATGCATTTTACAATGCACTTTTATGCATGGTACTCATATAAGAAACAGCAAATATCAGGGATTTACTTTAAAAATGCACAGATCAAATACATTAAAATAATAAGAATGACAGTTCCAAGGCTTAGAATTCTGTATGAGAAATGGTTACTTATATATATATATATATATATATATATATGTATATATAGTGTTTCTCTTTTTCAGTGTTAGTGAATATAAATATATATTGAATATATTGTTGAATATATATTAAACATATAGTGAATATATATTGTATTTCTCTTTTTCAGTGTTAGTTACAGTGAATTCACTGTAATTCCTTGCAAATTAGTAATCTCTGCTTAGGACGTAGAGGAACTTTACTTCACTAGAATGTAAATTAACCAGCAACCCATGATCATTCTGAATAAATAGAATTTTACTAAAACTCAAAAACAAGAATAAATGTCAAAATGTTTGGTTAAAATTATACAAATTATCTTTTATCTCAAATCCAAATATGTAATTTAATACTTTAAGTGATCCAAGTATTATAAATTCTGGAGCATGTAAAAGGGTCTCATGCAAGTTAAGATATAAAAATAGTATAAACATACAGTTTAAAAAGTAGCTATTCCATGTTCATTCAGGGGAGGACTCAATATTGTCAGAATGTCATTACTTGCCAACTTGATCTATAGATTCAATGCAATTCTCATCAAAATCCCAAAAACTCATTTTGTGGCTATTCATAAACTTATTCTAACATTTATGTTGAGATGAAAGAGACCTAGAATAACCAACACAATATTGAAGAAAAACAGGGTTGAAGGACTGATGATGTCCAATTTCGAGTTTTACTGTAAGACTATGCTGTGCTCAGTTGCATCTGACTTTTTGAACCCCATGGACGGTAGCCCTCCAGGCTCCTCTGACCGTGGAATTTTCCAAGCAAGAATGCTAGAGTGGGTAGCCATTTCCTGCTCTAGGGCATCTTCCCAACCCAGGGATTGAACTTGCATCGCTTGTGTTGCCTGCATTGGCAAGTGGGTTCTGTTACTACTGCGCCACCTGGGAAGCCTTTACTGTAAAGAAACAGTGATTAAGAAAGTGTAGTGTTAGTGAAAGAATGGGCAAATAGATCAGTGTACTGGCAAGTATAAAGCGGCCAGAAGTGGACCCCCATAAGTACAGTCAACTGGTCTTTGACAAAGGAACAAAAGCAATACAATGGATTAAACACAGTCTGTTCAACAAATGGTGCTGGAACAGCTGTTGATACACAAGTGAAAAAGGAATCAAGACATAGACTTACAAGCTTCACAAAACTTAGCTCAAAATGTATCAGAGACCTAAATATAACATACAATGGTATAAAATCCTGTAAGATAACATAGGAGAAAACCTGGATAACATTGGGTATACCTTTTCGTGTACAATGCCTAAGAAACAATCTACAAATAAAATAACTGATAAGCTGGACTTCTTTAAAATAAAAACTTCTCCTCTTTGAAAGATACTTGTCAAGAGAATGAGAAGACTGACTGCAGACTGGGAGAAGATATTTTCAAAAGACACATCTGATAAAAGACTGTTATTCAGAATCCACAATGAACTCTTAAAACTCAACACTGAAAGCAGAACTTGTTTAGAAAATGAGCCAAAACTCATGTTCATTGCTAGTAGGAATGCAAGATGGTCCAGCCACTTCGGAAGAGAGTTTGTTCCTTACAAAACTACCCTTACCATAGGATTCAGCAATCATGCTTTTTTTCTGTTTACTCAAAGGAGTTGAAAACTTAGGTCCACAGACACACAAAGAGAGAAATGGGAACCTACTCCAGTACTCTTGCCTGGAAAATCCCATGGATGGAGAAGCCCGGTAGGCTACATTCCACAGGGTCACAAAGAGTCGGACACGACTAAGCAATCACACATACACACACACACACACACACACAAAACTGCCCACAGATTTGTATAGCAGCTTTATTCATGATTGACAGATGCCTGTTACTAAGGAGTGAAGCCAATCTGAAAAAGCTACATACTGCACGATTCCAAATATATGATATTCTGGAAATAGCAAAATTTACAAAGACAATAAGAAGATTAGTGGTTGCTATGTGTTTGGAAGTAGGGAGTGCATAGACAGAACACGGAGGATTTTTAGGCCAGTGAAAATACTCTATATGATGCTATAATGATGGACACATGTCATTATTCATTTGTCCAAATCAGAGAATGCAAAGCACCAAGAGTGAATGGTAATGTAGACCATGGACTTGGAGTAATTACAGTGTGTCTATTTTATATTAATCAATTATAGCATATTAATTAAGATAATTACTAATAGTTGTCCCGCTCTAGTTGAGAATATTATTATTGAGAAAGTTGATACATGTGTGGGAGCAGGAAATAGTAGTTATATGAAAAATATGTTCTCAGCTTTGCTGTGAACTTTAAACTGCTCTTTTTTGTTAACTGCTCTTAAAAAATAAAGTCTTAATTAAAAAATAGCGTAAACATTTCAGAAGTTTTATTGTTGAACTTTCTTCCATGTTTCAGGTTTTAAATAAATTCCTTAGACATTATGAAATATTATTTTGTCTATTATTTGGAATTGACATATTTGCTATGGGTTGCTTTCTCATTTTTATATTTACTAAAATTTAGTTGATATATTAGTAAGATTGCAAATCTGTGCAAGAGTTTATTAGACTTTCAGATTTTCTTTTTGGTGAAACTCTTTGCTAATCTTTATATTAGGGTGTAGCAGTTTTTTAAAAATATATTTTGCATCCTAGTTGTTCATGGATTCTTTTGAGTCCCACACATATTGCCTAGAATCTGTGGCTAATGTTTTCACTTTAATAATGCTATACTGTATTCATTAAGGACTAATATTCTAGGTTCAGGGGTTGAGGTGGGAATAAGATTTTTTCTTCTTAAATAAGACACAGATTCACAAGGTGCGGGTCATAACCAGGTTATAAAGCTTCAGTGCCTGCACCTGACCCTTGACATTCAGAAGAGTAAGAGGGAGATGCATAGCTGATATTATATTACCTCTGAGGAGTGGTTTGCACATGTTCAAGTCAATGGAGACTGGGCGCTGTGAAATTGTTCTTACTGCTTTCAGATCCCCAAGGAAATGGCCCTTTCCCATCCTGGGAAGAAATAGCACTTCCATTAGAGAATCTACAGTAAAGTAGGGGTGACCTGGATGAGATTACATTGCCTCAGACTGTACTGGAGAGATGGTTATTAAGCACCTTTTTTTTTACGATATTGGGGCTTCCTGGGTGGCTCAGACAGTAAAGAATCTGCCTGCAATGCAGGAGACTTGGGTTCAATCCCTGGGTCAGGAAGATCCCCTGGAGAAAGACATTGCAACCCACTCCAGTATTCTTGCCTGGAGAATCCCATGGACAGAGGAGCCTGGTAGGCTATACAGTCCATGGGTCATAAAGAGTTGGATATGACTGAGTGACTAACACTTTCACTTTCACTTTCTGGCTTGAGGTGAGAATATTCCTGGGCCTTATGTAGTTTTGTTCTGTGAGCCTTCTTTGCTTACCTACACTAATAACACAGAGGTAGCTTTTAAATATAAATGTTACTGACATAGTCAACGTTTCACACACAGTATGCATGCCATAATTCAGCATACTTTATTGTCATCGTTTCATCAATATATTTTACAAAATATTTAATAGTTTCAGTCTTTAATTTTAAGTACAGTGACAAAAGCAAGCAAATCATTTTTACGGAAAAATATGCACAAAGGACCCCTCTGGAAAAGGCACTATCTCAGGAACTCATTACCCAGATAAAGTGTTTTCATTTTAATGTGGCAGAATTCCCAGTTGTTTCTTTTGGTTTTGATATATGTGTGTATGCTTTGTTTTTTGCATTGTTTAAGCTTTTGTTCTCTAATATTGAAGAAAGGAAAATATTTTTCTATGTATTCTTTTAGTATTTTGAAAGTATCTTCACATATTTTTGGACAGTCTAGAAACTATATTATATTTGGAGTTGTATTTTAGGGTTTTTTTTTCCCATTTTGGTAATCAACTGTTATGATACTGTTTTTTATTGAAAGCTTTATCCTTTCCTATGGAACTGAAATTCTAATTCCACCATACACAGAGCTTTCCCATATGCATAGAGGTATTTCTTGATTTTCTATTTTAGTTTATTATTCTATTCATCTCTACACAAAAGCTGTGCTGTAATCTAATTATTCTACTTAAGTCTTGCTAGATGGTAAGATGAATGAATCCATTCCTTTTGTTCCTCCCGCACATTTGCTTTGGCTAATGTTGGTTCTTTACTCTGTATCCTTCTGTTTCAATCTGGGATACAGAAGTTTGGTGAAAAACAATGTAAATTTTACCGAAGTCACATTTGCTCAAATAATTTTAGTTTGGGAAGAAATATATTATTTTTTCAATTTTTTAGTGTATCTATCAATGATCTTTTGTAGGTCCTATAATAAAGTTTTTTTAAAATTTCTCCTTGTATGTCTTGCATTTCTCTTTTATTTCTTCATGATGTTTTGTGCTTTTGCTAGTAGACATTTAAAATGTTACATCTTCAGCTGATTGTGCCTGTATAGTAACGTTGCTTTTTAATCATTTTGCTTTCTAAGCAACTATACTAAGTTATTACTAGTTTTAGTATTTTGTAGTTGTTTTTATCTGTAAGATAGCAATATTAAAATTTTCCTTATAAATTCTATTACCTAATTACTGGTTAGGAGATCTATTTGCATTGTAAATGCCAATGATGGTCATGGCCATTCTAATATTTTCTCTCCTTTAAAGAACTGTTTTTCATGTTTTGTCATAGTGTATGATGTTTGCACTGTCATTTTATGGTAGGTACCATTTTAAGATATATGAATTTTTACGAACTAGGGAAGCACAATTTTCCTTTTCAGCATTTTCTTGATAATGAATGTTACGGAGTTTCTATTGTGATAGTTTTAGATTTTAATGGATCATGATAATGGGACCCATCAAACCTTAACTCAGTTTCTGATTCTGTCTTTATTTTAAGATGGTCTTTTTTTCTTAATTTACATCATACTTAGCATTAGAATGCCATTAAGGAAATTCGTGGGTTCCTTTTTTAGGGAAGAATAGAATCATATTTGAATCCCTCAAGATTTGTTATGTTTACTTTATTAGAATTTCCTCTAGCCCCAGAATCATGACCTTTTCTCTGCATTCTCAAGAAAGCTTGATTTTGGCATATTTAAATATAAAATCTCTGTAATAGCCAGAAATAGTATGACATATATGATTTTTAATCTGAATCTAGAAACCAGTAGGAAAAACATTTTTAAAGTAGAAAGTAAGCAGATATTCACACAATTAAATAGAATTTTAGAAGAGCATAACTTTCTTCATTTCAAGTTGAAGGATTAGCCCGGACTTGCCTGGCAGTCCAGTGGTTAAGACTCCGTACGCCCACTGCAGAGGGACTGGGTTCTATCCTGATCAGGGAGCTATGATCCCACATGCCTCGAGGTGCAGCCAAAAATGAATAGGTAAATAAAACTGAGGGATTAGGGACCAAGAGAAGACTTTTACTATATCTGAGCTTCACAGTTAATGAAAGAAACTGGCTTAACTTCTTCTAAGGTATAACTTTAAATAAAGTTCCTTTACTAGGGCTGTCTTACTCTTTTACAGACAAATTTTTCTTTTTACATTCTTCTAGTCTAGTTCTTTGATTATCATTGCCCTCTATACTGCTGTTTACTCCCATTGACTGGTGGTTGTTATGATTATCATCATTATGGTTTAGTATTTTGCTGAAAGTGTTCTTATTTTATAGCAATAATTAATCATCACAGAAAGGTTCACAAAACATGTACATTTTAATGAATTACTGCAGTGTACAGAATTCTTGTCTGAAAAATCCCATAGACAGAGGAGCCTGGTGGGCTACAGCCCGTGAGGTCGCAAGAGTCAGACACAACTTAGCGACTAAACCACCAAATAACTATGAGTTTACCACTCAATTCAAGGAATTGAACATTGTCATTGTTCTTCTCTGCTTCTATCTGTAATATTATTCTTCTTTACAAGCCGACAATTATCATGTATCATGATCTAAGCTATATAGTAATTTCTTTGTTTTTTTAAAAGTTTTACTTCCTATGAATGCTTTCATAACCTATATAGATAATTAGTTTTGTAAAATTTTGAGCTGTATGGAAATGGATTAATACTGTCCTGTACTTTGCCATTTGTGTCTTGTATCTTTTGCTTTATATTAGGCTTTTTGAGATACATTTCAGGTGTTGTATATAGATCCTCATTGTTGTAGAGTTATCTGTTATATTAATACACTAAACTGTATCTCTTCTCTTTTTGGTGTGTTTATGTTATTTTAGGTTTAATACTACTGCAAATAAAATACATTGTTACACACATGCATTGATTTCTACCTAAATATCCTATATATTTTGTTAGATTTGTACTCACTTATTAATTCCAGGAGGTTTTTTTGTTTTTTTTTTTTAATTAGTTCTTTGGGATTTCTTTATGTAATCAAGTAATCTCTGAAAAATAGTTTTATTTTTACTTCCCAATCTGCATAACTTTTCTTTTCTGTTTATGTCCTTTTGCACAAGTTAGGACTTCTAATACGCTGCTCTACAGGAGTGATGAAAGGAAACAACCTTACATTGTTCCCAGTCTTGGAGGGAGAAAACCCAATTTCACACCATTAAGTAAGATATTAGCTGTAGGCATTTTGTAGAAGTTCATTACCAAGTTAAGGACATTCTCCTTTATTCTTAGTTAGCTGAAAATTTTTATCATGGAAAAGTGTGCGATTTTTGCCAAATGCTTTTTGTGTCAATTTGATATATGCTTTTTTTTATTAGCATGTTCATGTGATGGAACATTGATTTTTAATTTTTGAATTAGTCTTGCATGCCAAGTATAATACTCATTTGTTTATTATGTGTTATTTTTCATCATTGGATTCAATTTGCTAAATTTTTTTTAAAGATTCTTACATTTATCTTAAAGAAAGTTATTGGTCTGTAATTTTCCATTCTTTGCAGTGTTTTTATTTGGTTTTGGTACTAGGGTAATGGTGGCCACATGGGGTGAGTTAAGGAGTATTACCTCTGCGTCTGTTTTCTGGGAGAGTTTGTATAGAATCAGTATCATTTCCCCTGAAGTATTTGGTAGAATTCACCATCGAGACAGCCCAGGGCAAGTGTTTTCTTTTTCAGAAAATTGTTAATTGTTGATTCAGTGTCATTAAGAAATAGAGACTTAGTCTGAATATCTATTTCTCCTGATGTGAGTTTTGGTACTTAGTATCTTTCAAGGAATTTATTCATTGCATGAAAATTATCAAATCTGTGGTTGTAGAGTTGTTCATAATATTCTCTTATTAAACTATTTAATGTTTGTTGAATCAGACATCAATAATGATGGCCTTTCTTTTGATATCAGTAATTTATATCTTCTGTTTTCTTCTTTGTTATCCTGGTTAAAGTTTATCAACATTTATCGATCTCCTAATAAAACCAGATCTAAGTTATATCAATTTTCTCTTTTGTTTCCTGCTTTCCATTTAATTTTTATTATTTATTTTCTTCTATTTACTTTAGTGTAATATTGCTCATCTTTCTTTAGCCTTCTAAGGTGAAAACTTAGATTATTGATTTTATATCTTTTTTCCTAATATGTGTGTTCCATGCTACATGGAACATACATATGTTCCATACACATGGAACATACATTTCCCGATAAGAAGTGCTTTTGCTATGTTCAGTTTTCAGTAATTTGTATGTTTATTTCCATTTAGTTCACACTATTTCTAATTTCTCTTGAAACTTCTTTGAGATATGAATTATTTAGGAGTATGATGCTTCATCTAAATATCTTTATATTTTCAGCTTTCTGTTATTGCTTTAATAACATTTATTTTCGTTGTCATTTGATAGCGTACTCCCTACATTTTTTACCCTCTTGCATTTGTGAAGGTATGTTTTCTCCCCAGAATGAGCTCTATCTTGGTTATGGTTCCATATGAACTGTAGGAGAATGTGTATTCCACTGTTGGATGACACGTTCTATCAATGTGAATTATTTCACGTTGATTGATAGAAGTGCTGTTCAACTATATCCTTACTAATTATTTGCTTTAGAATCTATCAATCACTAAAACAGAGGCATTAACTTCTCCAACTGTAATAGTGGGTTGTCTGTTTCTCCTTGCAGTTCTGTTTTGCCTCGCTTCTTTTGATTCTCTGATGTTAGGTGGGTATATTTTATGGATTGTTATGTTGTCTTGAAAAATTCACCGTTTTATCATTATTTAGTGGCCTTCCTTGTCTCTAGCAATCTGCTCTGAAGCCAACATTGTTTGAATTTAATAAAGCTATTCAGCTTTTTTGGATTAGTGTTAATGTGATCTCTCTCCATCCCTTTACTTTTAATTTAAGATGAGTTTTTTTGTAGAGAACATATAGTTAAGTTTCTTTTTTAATTGAATCTGACAGTTTCTGTCTTTTACTTGGACTGTTCATGTTTAAAATCATTATTGAATTTTTGTATTAATTTCAACCACATTAAGTTTTTTATTCATCACATTTGTTCTTTTTACTTTCTTAACAGCTCCTATTTTTCTACCCTTTCAAAGATTTTAATTGAGCATTTTATATAATTACACTTTCTCTTTTGTATTTATTATACTCCGTTTTAAGATGTTTAGGTGGTTGCTCTTGCATCTGCAATATACATTTACCTTTAAGTACATTTTAAATAGCACTGTAGTAGTTCACAAGCATATACACAATTTAGGCCATTCCAATTTCTTTCTCCCATCCTTTATAATATTGTTACCATTCAGATAACCACAATGGTGCGTTCACTCACCTAGAGCCAGACATCCTGGAATGTGAAGTCAAGTGGGCCTTATGAAACATCACTACGTACAAAGCTAGTGGAGGTGATGGAATTGCAGTTGAGCTGTTTCAAATCTTAAAAGATGATGCTGTGAAAGTGCTGCACTCAATAAGCCTGCAAATTTGGAAAACTCAGCAGTGGCCACAGGACTGGAAAAGGTCAGTTTTCATTCCAATCCCAAAGAAAGGCAATGCCAAAGAATCTTCAAATTACTGTACAATTGCAGTCTTCTCAGGCTCTAGTAAAGTAATGCTCAAAATTCTACAAGCTAGGCTTTAACAGTACGTGAACCGTGAATTTCCAGATGTTCAAGATGGATTTAGAAAAGGCAGAGGAACTAGAGATCAAATTTGCAAAGTCTGCTGGATCATCGAAAAAGCAAGAGTCCCAGAAAGACATCTACTTCTGTTTTACTGACTATGCCAGAGCCTTTGACTGTGTGGATCACAATAAACTGTGAAAAAATCTTAAAGAGACGGGAATACCAGACCATCTTACCTGCCTCCTGAGAAATCTGTATGCAGGTCAGGAAGTAACAGTTGGAACGGTACCTGGAAAAACAGACTGGTTCCAAACTGGGAAAAGAGTACATCAAGGCTGTATATTGTCACCCTGCTTATTTAACTTATATGCAGAGTACACCATGTGAACTGCCAGGCTGGAGGAAGCACAAGCTGGAATCAAGATTGCTGGGAGAAATCTCAATAACCTCAGATATGCAGGTGACACCACCCTTAGGGCAGAAAGTGAAGAAGAACTAAAGAGCCTCTTGATGAAAGTGAAAGAGGAGAGTGAAAAAGTTGGCTTAAAACTAAACATTCAGAAGACTAAGATCATGGCATATGGTTCCATCATTTCATGGCAAATAAGTGGGGAGAAAATGGAAACTGGCAGAGTTTATTTTGGGGGGCTCCAAAATCACTGCAGATGATGACTGAATCCATGAAATTAAAAGATGCTTGCTCCTTGGAAGAAAATCTATGACCAACCTAGACCACATATTAAAAAGCAGAGACATTACTTTGCCAACAGAGATCTATCTTGTCAAAGCTATGTCCAGTAGTCATGTTTGGATGTGAGAGTTGGACTATAAAGAAAGCTGAGCACCAAAGTATTGATGCTTTTGAAGAAGATTGGTGTTGGAGAAGACTCTCCTGAGTCCTTGGATTGCAAGGAGATCCAGTCAGTCCATCCTAAAGGAAATCAGTCCTGAATATTCATTGAAATGACTGATGCTCAAGATGAAACCCCAATACTTTGGCCACCTAATGTGAAGAACTGACTCATTGGAAAAGACTCTGATGCTGGGAAGGATTGAAGGTGGGAAGAGAAGGGGACGACAGAGGATGAGATGGTTGGATGGCATCACTGACTCGATGGACATGAGTTTGAGTAGGCTCCAGGGCTTGGTGATAGACAAGGAAGCCTGACATACTGCAGTCCTGATCCCAAAGAATCAGACACGATAGGGCGACTGAACTGAACTACCATTCATTTCATTTAAACATGTTGTATTCATGCAAAATATTATTACTGTTCTTATGTTAAAATATTAGTAGTTATCTTTTAAATTGATTAAAAATAAGAAAAATATTTCACCTTCATGTTTTTCCTACTCTGATACTCTTACCTTTCTGTTGATTTAAGTGTCTGACATATCACTTTCTATTTCCCTGAAGAACTTCTTTTAAAATTTCTTCATCTGCTTCTGATGAATTCCCTCACTTTTTATTATGTCTGAGACAATATTTCTTTCTTCTTTACTTTTGAAAGAAAATGTTTCTGAGTAGAAAATCTTAGTTTTTTTTTTTTCAATACTATATATGTTTTAATTCACTTTCTTTTTGTTACATCTTTTCTGATGGGAAGCCCAACTCAGTCCTTAGACTTACTCATGTCTAATTAAGGTGACTTTTGCCCTTGGGTTTCTTTCAAGAATTTCCCTTTACACTTGATGTACTGCAGTTTGAATACAATATGCCTAAATATTTATTTTTTGTGTGTTTGTTCTATGTAGATTTTCCTGCTGGACCTGTAGTTTGGTGTTTGTTTTTAATTTCAGAGATTCTCAGACAGGATTATTTTAAATATTTCTCCTGCTCCATTATCTGTTTCTTCTCCTTTGATTTTACAATTGTGTGTTTTTGATCTTTTGAAACTGTCACATAGTTCTTGGATATTCTGCTTCTCTTTTTTTACTTATGTTTCAGTCTAGGTAATTTCTATGGACATTTCTTCAAACTACTGATTCTTCAGTTTTTCTGATTAAGACTTGACTTCATTCAGTCTACTAAGGAGTATGCTAAGGGCATTTGTTTCTGTTACAGTTTTTTTTTTATATTTTATCATTTTTTTTATTCTTTCTTACAGTGACCATCTCTCTACTTTCATATGCACCTGTTCCTGCATGTTGTCTGTCTTTTCCTTTGCAACTGTTAACACCTTAAATATAGCTACTTTATTTTTTAATTTTATTGAAGTGTAGTCGATTTAGAAAGTTGTGTTTAACTTCTGCCATACAGCAAAGTGACTCAGTTGTACATGTATATATTCTTTTTCATGCTCTGTTCCATTATGGATTATCAGTTCCCTGTGCTATAACTATATCCTATTTATAGTAGTATATATTTGCTGATCCCACACTCCTGATCCTCTCCTCCCCAAGACCCCTCTCCTGACAGCCACAAATCTGCTTTCCATGTCTGTAAGTCTGTTTCTGTTTAATATTTAGATAGGTTCATTTGTGTTGTATTTTGGACTCCACATATAAATGATATCATATGACCTTTCTCTTTCTTACTTACTTCACTTAGTATGATATTATTGAGGTCCATCCATGTTTCTGTAAATAGCATTACATTATTTCATTCTTATGACTGAGTTGTATTCCATTGTGTGTATATGTATACGTATGTACGTGTACATATATATGTACATGTATATATGTGTGTGTGTATATATATATGTATCCATTCCTCTGTTGATGGACTTCTTCAGTTTTTTCCCATTAGTCTGTTTCTATGTTTTGACTGTTCTAAATAATGCTGCTGGGAACATAGAGGTGCCTGTATCCTTTAGAATTAGTCTGGGTGTATTCCAGGAGTAGGATTGCTGGGTTATATGTTATATGTTAGTTTTATATATTAGATTATATGTTAGTTTTATGTTTAGTTTTTTTTCAGAACCTTCATACTGTTTTCCATAGTGATTGTACCAATTTCCATTCCCATGATGCACACACATTCCCATTATGAGTATAGGAGAGTTCCCTTTTCCCCCCCATATTCTTTCCAGCATTTATTATTTGTAGACTTTTTAATGGTGGTCATTCTGTCTGATGTGAGATGATGCTTCATTGTAGTTTTAATTTGCATTTCTCTGATAATTAATGATGATGAGCATCTTTTCATGTTGTCTTTTCATGTTGGCTATCTGGATGTCTTCTTTGGACAAATGTCTATCTAGGTCTTCTGTTCATTTTTCAATTGAGTTGCTTGGTTTTTTGTTATTGAATTGTTGGGGCTGTTTGTCTATGTTGGAAATTAGGCCCTTGTCAGTTACTTTATTTGTGAATATTTTCTCCCAGGCCATAGATTTTCTTTTTACTTTTCTGTGGTTTCTTTTGCTGTGTAAAAACTTATGAGTTTGATTAGGTCAACATAGTTATTTTAAATTCTCTCTCTGATAACTACAATACATAGTTATATCTGAGTCTTGTTCTGATGCCTGCTTTATTTCTTCAGTCTGTGTTTGTTTTTGTTTTTTTTTTAATCTTTTGTAGTACCTTAGATTTTATTGGGCTTCCCAGGTGACACTGGTAAAAAATCCACCTGCCAGTGTAGAAGATGCAAGAGACAGGGGTTTGATCTTTGGGTCAGGAAGATCTCCTGGAGTAGGAAATAGCAACCCTCTCCAGTATTCTTACATGGAAAATCCATGGACAGTGGAGCCTGGTGAGCTACAGTCTATGGGAGAGCAGAGAGTTGGACACTATTAAGTGACTGAGCACATAAGTTTTTATTAAACATTGATATCTTGCAGTAGATAACAGGGCCTGAAATAAGTGAGCCTTTAATGTGAGGATTTATTTTCATATGGCTAGAGATGAGTTTGCTTAGTTTTTGCTGAAGCTATGGGTGCTAAAGGCTTGATTCTTTTGGAGTCTTTTTCTTTTTCTTTCTCCTCTCATAACTTTGGGCTTATTTTACTCTTCATCAGAAAAAAATCTGTGTCTTACAGTTACCTCAGCCATAATCAGCCTTTTAAAAACTGGACCTCTGTTGTGCTAGCAAGTGAAGAAAGAGAAATATTCTATAATCTTATGCTTAAATCTGTCTTCCTGTGAGCTGTGACTCTTGGCTGATTTTCACAAGTGTTCCTACAGTGTCATAGCCCCCATCCCATGCCCTGCCAACGCTAATAAATGAGTCAGAAAGGCTTGATGGCTGAAGTGTTTAAGAATCCCTTCCCAGAGGCCCAGAGACTGGACTTGTCTTTGGTAAAATCTTTTCTTTTACAGAGTAAGCTTTTGTTGTGAAGGACATGTAATACTGCCATTTACCTTTTCAAATTTGAAGTGACTTTCTTTTAGGTGAAGTATTGTTTAGTCTCCTGTTTATAGTCAGTTTGATAATTTCTATCTTTTAATTTGTTTTCAGATCATTTATTGCTCATGTGATTATGGATGTGGTTGGGTTTTACTTTTGCATTTTGTTTCTCCTTTGCTATTTGTCTCATATGTCCTTGCTTCATTTTTATACCTCTCCCTTCCTTCTTTTAGAATAATTAAATATTCTTATGATCTCATTTTATTTTTCATATTGTTCGACTCTTTGCAATCTCATGGACTGTAGCCCACCAGGCTCCTCTGTCCTTGGGATTCTCTGGGCAGGAATACTGGAGTGGGTTGCCATATGTTTCTCCAGGGGATCCTCCATCCCAGGGATCGAACATGGGTCTCCTATATTATAGGCAGATTCTTTACTATCGGAGTCATGTTGGAGTGACTACTGAATTATATAGTTCTACTTTTTTATTTTTTTTTTTTTCAGAGTTGGTTCTAGGGTTTAAAACATGCATCCTTTTTTAACTAATTTATTTTTGAATTGAAGGGTAGTTGTTTTACAGAATTGTGTTGGTGTCTGTCAGACTCAGCATAAACTAGCCGTAGGTCTCCCCCCCTCCCCGCCCCACCCCGCCAGGTTGTTGCAGAGCCCCTGTCTGTGTTCCCTGAGGCACACAGCAAATTCCCGATGGCTGTCTATTTTACATACAGCAATGAAGGTTTCCATGTTACTCTTTCCATCCATCCCACCCTCTCCTTCCTCCCCAACACCCCTCGCCTCATGTCCATGAGTCTTCTCTATGTCTGTGTCTCCATTGCTGCCTTTCAGATAATTTCATCAGTACCATCTCTCTAAATTCCCTGTACATGCATTAGTATGTGGTATTTGTTTTTCCCTTTCTGACTCACTTCATTCTGTGTGATAGGCTCTAGGCTCATCCACCTCATTAGAACTGACTCAAAGGTGTTCCTTGTACGGCTGAGTAATATTCCGTTGTGTGTAGTACCCCAGCTTCCATACCCATTCATCTGTCAGTGGGCGTCTAGGTTGCTTTCATGTTCTAGCTGTTGTAAATAGTGCTGCAGTGAGCACTGGGATGCATGTGTCTTTTTCAGTTTTGGTTTCCTCAGGGTATATGCTGAGTGGTGGGATTGCTGGGTCATATGGTGGTTTTATTCTTAGTTTTTTGGGGCTTTTTGGAATCTCCATACTATTTTGCATAGTGGCTGTATCAATTTACATTCCCACCAACAGTGCAAGAGGGTTCCCTTTTCTCCATACCCTCTCTAGCATTTATCATTTGTAGACTTTTTGACAATGGTCATTCTGACCGGTGTGAAGTGATATCTAATTGTAGTTTTGATTTGTATTTCTCTAATAATGAGTGATGTTGAGCATCTTTTCATGTAGTTATTAGCCATTTGTGTGTCGTCTTTGGAGAGATGACTGTTTAGGTCTTTTTCCCACTTTTTGATTGGGTTGTTTGTTTTTCTGGTATTGACTTGTATGAGCTGCTTCTATATTTTGGAAATTAATCTCTTGCCAGTTGCTTCATTTACTATTATTTTCTCCCATTCTGAGGGTTGTCCTTTCACCTTGTTTATAGTTTCCTTTACTGTGCAAAAGTTTTTAATAAAACATACATCTTTAACTTACCAACATTTTCCTTTAAATGATGTTATACCTTATCACTTACAGTACAAGAACCTTGCAGTGGTGTATATGGATAGTATTCTCACTCCTATCTTTTGGGACATTGTCATATTTTACTTCTATGTATGTTATAAACTTTACAACATGTGGTTATTATTTTTACCTTAGATGGTCAGTTATATGTTAAAGAGATAAGCAGTGACAAAAAGTACTTTTACATTACCCACATGTTTACATATATATACATTCATTCTATGTAGTACCATTTTCCTTTTAGATAAAGAACTTTCTTTAACATTTCTACTAATGTAAGGCTGCAGGTGATGAATTTCTCAGCTTTTGTTTATTCCAAAAATATTTAATTATTAATTTTTGAAGTTATTTTTGCATACTCAATTTGCTTTTTAAAAATTTTAGTGCTTGAAAGATGTTACTCCACTTTTGTCTTTTTAACGGTTTCTGGAGTCTTATATGCTTGTTCTTGCCTATATTCTGTTATATGTAATGTGCATGTTTCTGTAGCCATTTTGGAGTTTTTCCTCTTTATCACTGTTTTGCTGAAAATTGATTCAATTTTGTCTTGGTGTGGTTTTTTAGATTTCTTTTGCTTGGGGTTTGTTGAGTACCATCCATCTGTCAGTTTATGATTTTTTGTATCATCTATGGAAATAAGTTCACCATAGCTTCTTCACATTTATTTCTCACTTGACAACTTTTCCGAGTATACATATGTTGGAATGTTTGATAGCTTCACAGGTCACTGATACTCTGCATATTTTTTCTTCTTGTTTTTGTTTGTCTCATTGTTGCTGTCCTTAGCATTTTTCTCTCTGTGCTTCATTTTTTATAGTTTTAAAAAGCTTTGCTTTTACATACACGAAAAAATTATTCTGCAGTGTTTAATCTGCTTTGGATATCTTGTATATTTTTAATTTTTGACATTACATTTTTCATATCTAAAGGTTTCCTGTGGTTTCCTTTGTGTATATTCCATTTTCTCCTCTTCTTGGTCATGTTGTCGTCTAACTTCTTGAGCATATGAAGCATTTTTATTATAGTTGTTTTAACATCAATGTCTGTTGTTTTTATCATTGCTTTCTTTTCTGCATCTTTTTCTGTTGATTGAACTTTCTTTGTTTGGGGTCATCTTTTCTTGCCACTTTAACAATCCTAGTAACTTTTAAGATGACAGACACAATTGTATATTTTTTGGTTGGTGCATTCTAGAGCATCTCTGTGGGGATCTCTGGAGCTTTTTGTATGTATCTCCATCTTCTATGGTATCTGCCTATATATTTTAGATCCTTGACCTCACTGAACTCCACCCACACCCTCAGGAAGACTGTTTGGGCCACTTCTCCCTATATTACAACCTAGAAACTGCCTCCAAGCAGAAAGTTGAGGTAATTTTAGGGATAACTTTATTGTTATTTTTCTTTGAAGAGTTATATTTCTATGTTACCTGTTGTCCAATCTACAAAAAAATGTTGTATCTTTCTGCATTTTCTCTATTTGTTAAAAAGATGGCAGAGTATATCAGTCCTATTTACTTCATCATGACTGGAAGCAACAAACTCTATTTTTACCTTAATTTTTGAAGTAAAATTTACTGGGTTTAAGTTATAGGCTTGAGGATGTTTCATTTAGTTGTTTTCTAGGTTTCATTGTTCCTTTTATTTTATTTGAAGGAATATAATATATTGTTACTTTCTGCTGTTTAGATGTTCTTCTGTTTTTTTCATATCAGATTTTTATGATGCAACTAAGTAAATGTTATGGACTGAATGTTTATGCCACCACCACCAAATTCATATGTTGAAGCCCTGACCCCTAAATTGATGTATTTATCTTCGAAACGTTTGGGAAGTAATTAGAGTTAGATTAGGTCCTGTGGGTAGGCTCTCATGATAGGATTAGTGACTTTATATGAAGAGGCAACAGAAAGATAATGAATTGGCTCATTATATTAAAAGTTTCAATTTGTCTACAAGGCTAACACATTTTAAATATATTTATAGCAAACAAACATAGGCTTTATATATATATATACATATATATACACACACATAAATATATATATATATATATATATACCATCACCCCTCCATATCCACATGTTCTACATCCATGGATTCAAACAACCAGGAATGGAAAATACTGGAGAAAACAAATTTCAGAATGTTTCAGAAAGCAAAGCCTGAATGTTCTATGCACTGCCAGTTTTCACATTGCATTATGAGCCAATTCATTATCTGTGTTTTTGCCTTAAAGGCAACATTTGGTTACCTCCTTTTTAAATTTTTTTTTATTTTTATTTATTTTTTTTGGTTTATTTTTTTTTCATTTATTTTTATTAGTTGGAGGCTAATTACTTTACAATATTGTAGTGGTTTTTGCCATACTTTGACATGAATCAGCCGTGGATTTACATGTGTTCCCCTTCTCGATCCCCCCTCCCACCTCCCTCCCCACCCCATCCCTCTGGGTTTTCCCAGTGCACCAGCCCTGAGCACTTGTCTCTTGCATCCAGCCTGGGCTGGTGATCTGTTTCACCCTTGATAGTATACATGTTTTGATGCTGTTCTCTCAGAACATCCCACCCTCCCCTTCTCCCACAAAGTCCAAAAGTCTGTTCTGCACATCTGTGTCTCTTTTTCTCTTTTGCATATAGGGTTATCATTACCATCTTTCTAAATTCCATATATATGCGTTAGTATACTGTATTGGTCTTTATCTTTCTGGCTCACTTCACTCTGTACGATGGGCTCCAGTTTCATCCATCTCATTAGAACTGATTCAAATGAATTCTTTTTAACGGCTGAGTAATATTCCATGGTGTATATGTACCACAGCTTCCTTATCCATTCGTCTGCTGATGGGCATCTAGGTTGCTTCCATGTCCTGGCTATTATAAACAGTGCTACGATGAACATTGGGGTGCACGTGTCTCTTTCAGATCTGGTTTCCTCAGTGTGTATGCCCAGGAGTGGGATTGCTGAGTCATATGGCAGTTCTATTTCCAGTTTTTTAAGGAATCTCCACACTGTTCTCCATAGTGGCTGTACTAGTTTGCATTCCCACCAACAGTGTAAGAGGGTTCCCTTTTCTCCACACCCTCTCCAGCATTTATTGCTTGTAGACTTCTGGATAGCAGCCATTCTGACTAGTGTGTAATGGTACCTCATTGTGGTTTTGATTTGCATTTCTCTGATAATGAGTGATGTTGAGCATCTTTTCATGTGTTTGTTAGCCATCTGTATGTCTTCTTTGGAGAAATGTCTGTTTAGTTCTCTGGCCCATTTTTTGATTGGGTCATTTATTTTTCTGGAATTGAGCTTCAGGAGTTGCTTGTATATTTTTGAGATTAATCCTTTGTCTGTTGCTTCATTTGCTGTTATTTTCTCCCATTCTGAAGGCTGTCTTTTCACCTTGCTTATAGTTTGTTGTGCAAAAGCTTTTAAGTTTCATTAGGTCCCATTTGTTTAGTTTTGCTTTTATTTCCAATATTCTGGGAGGTGGGTCATAGAGGATCCTGCTGTGATTTATATCGGAGAGTGTTTAGCCTATGTTTTCCTCTAGGAGTTTTATAGTTTCTGGTCTTATACTTAGATCTTTAATCCATTTTGAGTTTATTTTTGTGTATAGTGTTAGAAAATGTTCTAGTTTCATTCTTTTACAAGTGGCTGACCAGTTTTCCCAGCACCACTTGTTAAAGAGGTTGTCTTTTTTCCATTGTATATCCTTGCCTCCTTTGTTGAAGATAAGGTGTCCATAGGTACATGGATTTATCTCTGGGCTTTCTGTTCTGTTCCATTGCTCTGTATTTCTGTCTTTGTGCCAGTACCATACTGTCTTGATGACTGTGGCTTTGTAGTAGAGCCTGAAGTCAGGTATGGAAATACAAAAAACCTCGAATAGCCAAAGCAATCTTGAGAAAGAAGAATGGAACTGGAGGTACCTCCTTTTTTAAAAATGTCTTTTGGAAATCATTCTAACTTTATCAAAATTATAGTTGAAATGCTTAGACCACTGTATATAAAATACCTCGGTAATTTGGAAGTAAGGTAATAACAGATCTGTCATGCATCATCTCTAGAAATGCAGATGATCAGTCCACATCTAGAGAAGAATTCAGATGTAGTTATCTGCCAGCCTTTGGTTGCACTTTGTTCTAAGGAGTGACCACTCATATTCAATAGTAAACTGAGATCAATAGGTCACAATTGTAATAGTCATTAAACCTTTTCCATATTGCATATCACCATGTTAGATTGATATTTATTTCATTTACTATTGCCTCCAGTATTTACTCAGATCTGATATGAGAACTAAAAATTTCAATATTAAATAATACTTAGATTGGTAGCTTTTCCCATTTTCTCATTTTAAAAAATTTTGCTGTTAACTATGTTATTGAATGTCTGTCTTGGGTTTATTGCTTATAGAAGTGACTGTGGTAGTACTGTGTTTCCATTAAGAGGTTTATTTCATCTCGATTGCCAGTCATATTGCTGAAAGATATGAGATATTATCTGTGCTCTATCCTTTATTCAAAGGTGAAGCTATCCCAACAATTTATGCTAGATAAGCCTTCTGACTATGACTTATCGACTAAGAAATGATTCCTGATGAGTCTTAGAATCTAAGACATCATTAAGAGAAGTTCCATTCTCTTCACTTTTGTTATTCATTATGCTAGAATAATAGATTATCCATTTGCAGCACATATGATAAATGTAAACACTCTCTGAAATTGTAAATTCAAGTGCACAGGTTTGAAATGAATCGGAATATTCTCTATGCACTGGGATATGCAAAAATGTCATACATGATAATGAATGTATTCTTCAAATATTAATAGCTTCCCTCCCAGAAAAATTGATAATATTGTAAACTTTGAAATATGATTTTGCTAAAACAGACTTATTTGCTCACATCACGGTATATTTTTTGTTGTCTCGAATGCTTGAATATTTATTCAAAAGACCTATAGATTTATTAGCATTAAGTGCTCTGAAGCAAGATTGCTGACTTCTAGTAGGGTGACGATACAGTTGGCCAAACTGGGGACACTTTTAGCTGGACAAATGTTAATCTAGACAGTATGTCGAGGCAATGGGCATCAACTTGGACTCACCTGGACTCAGCGGTAATGTTGTTATCCTACTTTTAAGAAAGAGATTAGAACTAGATGATCATATGCCCAAGGATGACCCTACCAAGGAGGAATGTGGATTAAGCACAAGAAGATTGATAACTAATTGTTTTCTAGCCAGAAATTTTTGCTAAATATATATCCTGGATATTGTTTTTTGGGGCGTAATCCACTTGAATAGCCCAAATTCCCCTCATGGTTCAATATATCTGTAACTGAATTCATATTTGGATATATTCTACCTTTACATTCCTTTGCCACAGCCAGAAATAGAGTTACTAGAGACTCCTCTTATAATTAACTTCTGTAATTAATTTGTCACCAACTTTGCTGGTTTTACTCATTCTCACAATTCTCACTTCTGCTGCCTTGGCTCTGCCATATCATTTTTTATATTTATATGACCGCATGTCGAATGGTCTTTGTGTCTACCATCTACTCCTGTGATATTGTTGCCAGCATTTTCTTTTTTTTTTTAAATTGGGATATAGTTGATTTACAATTTGTCTTAATTGCCAGAGTTTTATTTCTAATATGACTTTATTCAAGTCATGACCTGGCCAGAAAGAACATAATAATACTTCTCTAGAGTTTTCAAGGAATTTGAGACCCTGCATCCAAGGATCTGCACTTTACTCATCACTCAATACTTTCATACATGCCACATCTCTGATCATTTCCTCTTCCTGTGTACATATTTGGTTTAATAATACCAAAGTGTTTATGCTCCTTGTTTGTCTTATGACATTTCAATAGAAGACTAATGTTTCAAACTTCTAAAAATGTAATTTTGGCTGATTGTAATAGCCATGTGTGATTATTGTACAAATTGCTCAAGAATATGAGGAAAATAAAAATTATTCATAAATATTATTCAGGTATTAAAACTATTAAAATGTTGCTACATTGGCTGTCCAAAATTATATATTTTAATAAGTATAGTGAATGTATGTAGTAGTATACATACTATATAAGTAAATAAATTGAAAATACATTTTATATAGTTTCAGAGTTCCATTCTAGCTTAGTCCAACAGTATATATTTTAATAAGTTTAGTGGATATGAATGTGTATAGCAGCATACATACTATATAAGTAAATAAATTTGAAATTACATTTTATAAAGTTTCAGAGTTTCATTCTAGCTCAATCTGTTGTGAGCATTGACTCTACCCGACTTAATATTCTTTAAAATTAGGCTTTTAGAAAGATAGGGTCATAGTTTGGTACTTATATGTACTTTACAAACTTTAAACTTTGTTATATATTTTTTAGTTTTATGTTAAATATATTTTAATATATTGCTGATAGTTTTGTCTGTATCTCTGTTTCATTAGATACTAATTAGGGATCATTTTAGATTTTACTATATTAAAGTATATTCATTCTTCAATAATGTATATGATAAAATTTCACCTGACACTTTTTGGTCACATTGCTATAGGTAACAATCTCATGAACATTGAAGAATGAGTGCCCATATGACTGTTCTGTAATGGTTATGTATGTTCACTAAACAGACACTTTCAAATATTTTTCAACTTGGCATATAATAAATTTCTTAGCATTTTTCTATGCCTTTAATTATTAAAGTTGTCAGATATAGTTCTTTCTTACTACTTTTTTCTTTTTTTTCTGTGTGTATCCCTATTTTAAAATTTGAATTTTCTTTAAATGGATTGTTAAGAGACTACCTCATCTTGTATATTCACTGCAAATATTTTCCTACTTGGTTACCAGTCTGCTTTCTGGTGGCTTTCCATCAACCATATTTAAATATGTAGTCAATCAAATCTATCAAATATTTTGGTAATTTTTAATGTCTTATGCATAGAAATTTCTTGTCCATTATGAGGATGATTCAGTTCAGTTCAGTCGCTCAGTCATGTCCGACTCTGCGACCCCATGAAACGCAGCACACCAGGCCTCCCTGTCCATCACCAACACCCAGAGTTTACTCAAACTCATGCCCATCGAGTCAGTGATGCCATCCAGCCA